>NC_036847.1:2364933-2367652 GCF_002910315.2 Salvelinus sp. IW2-2015
CGTTGCTGGACCGTTCGTTGATTTGATTGATTCCCTTCGTTGCGCCAGGGTTCCTCCTCGAGTGCCCAGGAGCGCGCGGTCGGGGTGGGGGGTACTGTCATGTTTTGTGCATTGATCATCATGTCTTGTCCCTGTGCTTCCCTCTGCTGGTCTTATTTGGTTCTTTCCCTCTTTTCTATCCCTCTCTCCCCCCCTCCCTCTCTCCCTCTCTCGCTCTCCTCTCTCTATCGTTCCGTTTCCTGTCCCAGCTGTTTCCCATTCTCCTAACTACCTCATTTACTCTTTACACCTGTCCCCTATTTGCCCTCTGATTAGAGTTTCCCTATTTCCCCTCTGTCTTCCGCTTCTGTCCTTGTCGGATTCTTGTTTGATGTTTGCTGTTCTGTGTCCTGTGTCCGCCCTGTCGTGTTTTGCCTTCTTCAGATGCTGCGTGTGAGCAGGTGTCCTATGTCAGCTACGGCCTGTGCCTTCCTGACGACCTGCAGTCGTGGTCGCGTCTCCAGTCGTTCCTCTCGTACTGACGAGAGGATTTCAGTTTCCTGTTTTGGATTTACCTTTGATAAATATCCAGGAGAATCATTGTTTGTTTAAGACTGGAATAAAGACTCTGTTTCTATTACGTCGCTTTTGGGTCCTCATTCACCAGCATAACACAGATGAACTCTCCAACAGACAGACGGACGATTCCAACAGAGATCACGACGACACACTGAGCGTAAATATATATTGATTGCAGTTATTCCCGAATGAGTGAGCGTCCATGTGCAAAGGATTAGCATGTCAATTAATATAATTATCAATCTGTGTAGTGACTCATATTTGTCTTRCCCGCCCTTCTCAGTCCWCACCCACTTCCCTTTGTCCACCAAGCCATCCTATTGGCTTAGCCCACTAGGGAACCTCCCTATCGTTTCCTTGTAACCATAGCTACTGTTTGTTTGTTTATGCATTTCTGTGATTAGTTAGTTAGTTAGTAAATAAATGAATAAGACAATTGGTATATGGATGATTCATAGTAAAGGCTGGGTTCATGCAGATAACCAACAATTTACAACGTTTGGAATGAGACTAACGTGAGGTAAAGAATAATTCATAAAAATATCTGAAGAGTTATACCAGGAAAATTATAACATTGTAATCTGAAGATTTTCCTTGGTGCCCRGACTTCCTAGTTAATTACATTTACATGATTCGTTTAATCACGTAATAATAATTAGAGAATTGATTTGATAAAATAACAGTCTTCACTTTAATGATGCCAAAGACACGACAGCAGAAGTCTATGACCCGTTATATACAGTAAGTGTCAGACACACACGTACACGCGCACATGCACACGCAGACACGTATACACACACACACACACTAACACACACACACACAATAGACCTACATGGTTGCCATGGTTTTTAACCCTGTTCCTGGAGACCTACGTGGTTGCCATGGTTTTTACCCCTGGTCCTGGAGACCTACGTGGTTGCCATGGTTTTTACCCCTGGTCCTGGAGACCTACTTGGTTGCCATGGTTTTTACCCCTGGTCCTGGAGACCTACGTGGTTGCCATGGTTTTGTTCTAGCCTAGCACTGAAACAAAACAACAACAGTCTAGTACTCTTGAAGCAGTAATCACTGACTAATCACTGAAAAATATGTCCTAGTTTTGCTTATTGTGAATGCCTTCAGAGTGTGTACCAACGCTAGATTTGGGGAGTTTGTGAAATTATATGCTGTCTGTGTTTAAATGAGCTAGGGCTAGGTCTGCCAGGCAGCTAGAGAGAGAGAGAGAGAGACAGAGAGAGACTAGAGAGAGAGAGATAGCTACACCGGTCAGCCGCGATACAGACTACCCGTCAGCCACGATACAGACTACACCGTCAGCCAAGTGATACAGACCTACACCGTCAGCCACGATACAGACTACTCCGTCAGCACGATAAGAACTACACCGTCCAGCCATGATACAACTACACCGTCAGCCATGATTACATGGGCTTGCGTCCCAATTGGCCACACTGTCCTATTTGGGTACTTTTTGACAGGCTTTCTCTCTAGTCTCTCGCTAGTTCTCTCTCTCTAGGTCTCTCTCTCTCTCTAGTCTCTATCTCTCTCTAGTCTCTCTCTCTCTAGTCTCACTCACTCTCTCTCTAGTCTCTCTATCTCTAGTCTCTCTCTTAGTCTCTCTCTCTCTCTCTAGTCTCCTCTCTCTAGTCTCACTCATCTCTCTCTCCCCTCTCTCTCTCTCTCCCTCTCTCTTCTCCCCCTCTCTCTCTCTTCTCTCTCTCTCTAGTCTCTCTCCTTAGTCCTTCTTTTCTTTCTTTCTTTCTTTTCTTTCTTTCCTCTCTCTCACTCTCTCTCGCTCTCTCTCTAGCTCTCTCTCTCTCGCTCTGGTCTCTAGTCTCTCTCTCTCGCTCTGTCTCTCTCTAGTATCTCCTCTCGCTCTGTCTCTCTCTAGTCTCTCTCTCTCTCTGCTCTGTCTCTCTCTAGTCTCTCTCTCTCTAGTCGCTCCCTCTCTCTAGTCGCTCTCTCTCTCTCATCTCTCTCTTCTCTCTCTCTCTCTCTCTTCTCGCTCTCTCTCTCTCTCTCCTCTCTCTCTAGTCTCTCTCTAGTCTCTCTCTCTCTCTTTAGTCTCTCTCTCTCTCTCTCTCTCTCTCTCTAGTCTCTCTCTAGTCTCTCTCGCTCTCTTTAGTCTCTCTCTCTCTCTCTCTCTCTAGTGTCTCTT
>NC_036847.1:2369965-2383976 GCF_002910315.2 Salvelinus sp. IW2-2015
AGGGTCATCTTTACCCATCTATTTAGAAACCACCTGGCCTACAGGATCTGGGTCATTCATACCATCTATTAAAACCAACTTGCCACCATGGCCTACAGGATCTGGGTCATCATACATCTATTAAAAACCAACTGCACCTGGCCTACAGGACTGGGGTCATCATACCATCTATTAGAAACCAAATGGCCTTAACAGGATCTGGGTCATCATACCATCTATTAGAACCACACTGGTTCCTACAGGATCTGGGTCATCATACCATTATTTAGAAACCAACTGTCCACCCTGGCTACAGGATCTGGGTCATCATACCAATCTATTAGAAACCAACTGTCCACCTGGCCTACAGATCTGGGTCATCATACCATTATTGAAACAGTCACTGGCTACAGATCGGTCATCATACCATCTATTTAGAAACCAACCTGCACCTGGCCTTACGAGATCTGGGTCATCAATACCATCTATTAGAAACAACTGGCCACCTGGCCTACAGGATCTGGGTCATCATACCATCTATTAGAAACCAACTGGACCTGCACAGATCTGGTCATCATACCATCTATTAAAACACTGGCCATGCAGGATCTGGGTCATATACCATCTATTAGAAACCACTGGCCTACAGGATCTGGGTCATCATACCATCTATTAGAAACCAACTGTTTACCGCCTACAGGATCTGGTTCATCATACCATCTATTTAGAAACCAACTGTCCACCTGGCCTACAGGATCTGGGTCATCATACCATCTATTAGAAACCAACTGTCCCCTGGCCTACAGGATCTGGTCATCATACCATCTATTAGAAAACCACCTGGCCTACAGGATCTGGGTATCATACCATCTATTAGAAACCACGCTGGCCTACAGGATCTGGGTCATCATACCATCTTATTAGAAACCAACTGGCCACCTGGCCTACAGGATCTGGGTCATCATACATCTATTAAAACCAACTGTCCACCTGGCCTACAGGATCTGGGTCCTCAGTGACCATCTATAAAACCAACTTGCCTACAGATCTGGGTATCATACCATCTATTAGAACCACCTGGCCTACAGGATCTGGGTCATCATACCTCTATTAGAAACCAACTGCCACCTGCGCTACAGGATCTGGGTCATCATACCATTTTTAGAAACCAAACCTTGTCCACCTGAGCCTACAGGATCTTGGGTCATCATACCATCTATTAGAACACCTGCCACCTGCCTACAGGATCTGGGTCATCATACCATCTATTAGAAACCACTGGCCTACAGGATCTGGGTCCATCATACCATCTATTAAAAACCCACCTGGCCTACAGGATCTGGGTCATCATACCATCTATTAGAAACCAACTGTCCACCTGGCCTACAGGATTGGTCATCATACCATCTATAAAAACTCCACGGGCCTACGGATTGGGTCATCATACCATTATTAGAAACCAACTGGCCACCGCCTACAGGATCTGGGTCATCATACCATCCTATTAGAAACCACCTGGCCTACAGGATCTGGGTCCATCATACCATCTATTAGAACCAACCCTGGCCTACAGGATCTGGGGTCATCATACCTTATTAGAATACCACTGTTCCACCTGGCCTACAGGATTTGGGTTCATTCATACGCCATTCTATTAGAAAACACACTGGCCTACAGGATCTGGGAGTCATCCTCATCATACATTATTAGAAACCAACCTGGCCTACAGGATCTGGGTCATCATACCATCTATTAGAAACCACCTGACCTACAGGATCTGGGTCATTATACCATCTATTAGAAACCACCTGACCACCTGGCCTACAGGATCTGGATCATCAGGCGTTTTAAACACAATTTTGGTGCGGTGGCAGAGCCTCTCACGGCCCTAACCCATCAAGTCCCAGAACCGTTTTTGCTGGACCCCCAAGGCAGACAGCTCTCTGAATGCCCTCAAGGGACGTTTTCACCTCCAGACCCATCTTCGTCAAWCCTGATCCTACCCGTCCCTTCGTTGTTAGAGGTGGATGCCTCGGAGACCAGAGCATGGAGCGGTCCTTTCACAGCGGAACGAGGGGGACAAGAAACTGCAACCATGTGCTTTTCTCACCAAGTGGTTCTCGCCAAGCGGTTCTCGCCAGCGGTTCTCACCAAGCAGTTCTCACCAGCAGTTCTCGCCAGCGGTTCTCGCCAAGCGGTTCTCGCCAAGCGGTTCTCGCCAAGCGGTTCTCACCAGCGGTTCTCACCAAGCGGTTCTCGCCAAGCGGTTCTCGCCAAGCGGTTCTCGCCAAGCGGTTCTCGCCAAGCGGTTCTCGCCAGCGGTTCCCGCCAGCGGTTCTCACAATGCTGCAGCATCGTTCATCTTCACAGTGGGAATCCAGTTAACATGGGTGTCTTGATAGAGGTCACCTGGTGAACCTACATGTCCTCTTTCAGGCCAGACGGATGTCAAATTAACGTCAGATTTGACTTTTTTGTCGGTTAGGAAAATTTACGCAGCAGGTTAGGATAATTAAAGTAGCAGGTTAGGAGACTTAGGTTAAAGTTAGGAAAAGGGTTAGCTCAACTGAGAAAAAAATAAAATAAATAAAAACATTTGACATTAATTTGAAGAAAGAAAAAAAAGCTGGATCACTTTTATCCCCTTTTCATAAGCCTCGATTYGGTTGTTTTTATTGATCAGTCGTCAGTGTCCGCACAGTAGGCCCAGGCTACCGTCATATTAAACTGACAGATTTTAATAGGGATTTTGGTATTATGCGAATTAGATTCCAGCGGGGAGTGCGGACATCAAACTTAGGGGGTTATAATAAAAAAAAAGATTATGCTAATGTCTCCAGTCATATAAAGTGTAGTATCATTTGTCCCATAAAGACAGAAATGTCTCTGACCTGCCTTTGCCTACTCCCTTCGCTATAATAAATATCAGAGCGCTACCATCTGGTCTCGCCTCGTGTCCTTGTACAACTCCTGACAGTCGGTGTGTTCTTCAAAACACAGTGGTCAACTCCTTCCAGTCAGTGCGTTGTTCACAAATGTTGAAACAAAAGGTATTTAAATGTCTGTTGACAAACATGGTAGTGATTGACAGTCAAGATGGATGACTAATCTGTTACTCTTTAATCAAAAGAGCACCTTTATTATCCCTTTCATGGTCCCCCCCCCCCCCCCTCTCCCCCTCTTTCTGTTGTGCTTAAAACTCAGACACAACAAACACAACGGAGGCTTTTGAAGACAGTAATTTATCAATTTCAGATGCACAATATGATGCTAAATGAATGATTTCCAAAGAGCTGAGTAAATGCTAAATGAATAGCATTAGCAGGCAGTCAAGATAGACGCCCGGAAGCAGAATGCTGTGCTGTACGGTGGTCTCTCACTTCACTGTGATGATACATACCAAGTTGTGACAGTTAAATCCCTGTGTAAAGCATGTCTGCTGTGAAGGCCTTATTTCCACGACCAGAGGGTCTGTCCTTCACAGGAACATGAGCAGCCCTGACACTGCTGCTTATCAACGTCCAGACTGACTGATCTCTCTGTACAGGCAGCACCACAACGGCAGCCACTCTCTCTGATAAACACACACACACACACACACACACACACACACACACACCACACACACACACACACAACACACACACACACACACACACAAACACACACACACACACACACACACACACACACACAGAGATAAACATGCACACACACCACATCTGCAGCAGTGAAGCACAGTGAAACGAGACCAACAACACTACATCGCCTCCAGCTACTCTGTTTGTGACCATTTCCCTAAATCCATCCATCTTGTGACAGCAGGTGTACACGGTCCATTCTGACGGACGGGTGCTGAAAGCGTTGGTAGAATGGCTGGTCATGTAGCGAGGTGTGATTACCTCACAGCGAGGTACTTCTCTGCACACTAACACTGCAGGCTACCAGCTACCAGACAGGCCTTTGTCCCAAATGGCACCCTATTCCCTTTAAAAAGGTACTACTACACCCTACGGGCCCTGGTCAAAAGTAGTGCACTATATAGACAACAGTGTGCTTTTTATTGCGACGCAGCTCTACGACAGGGTTCATTTGACTGCCAGCAGACATCTTGTTTTCCAGGCAGGCTGTGTACTTACAGACATGCTTCATTTATGTGTACTCTAAAAACACATACGATATACACAAAAAACACGTGCAATACATTATTAACACGTGTGAAATACATACTTACACGTTTGGAAATACATTACTTACACGGTTGAAATACATTACTAACACGTGTGAAATACTTTACAACAACGTGTGAAATACTTTTACAAACACGTGTGAATACATTACTAACACGTGTGGAATACATTACTAACACGTGTGAAATAATTACTAACACATGTGAAATACATTACTAACACATGTGAATACATTCTAACCATGCGAAATACATTACTAACACATGTGAAATACATTAGCAACACGTGTGAAATACTTTTCTAACACGCGTGAAATACATTACTAACACGTGTGAAATACTTTACAAACACATGTGAAATACATTACAACACGTGTGAAATACATTACTAACACGTGAAATACATTACTAACACATGTGCAATACGTTACTAAAATGTGAAATACATTACTAACATGGGTGAAATACATTACTAACACATGTGAAATACATTACTAACACATGTGAAAAACATTACTAACACATGTGAAATACATTACAAACACGTGTGAAATACATTACTAACACGTGTGAAATACTTTACAAACACATGTGAATACATTACTAACACGTGTGAATACTATTACTAACACGTGTGAAATACATTACTAACACATGTGAAATACATTCTAACACGTGTGAAATACATTACTAACGTGTGAAATACATTACTAACACATGTGAAACACATTACTAACACATGTGAAATACATTACTAACACATGTGAAATACATTACTAACACATGCGAAATACATTAGCAACACGTATGAAATACTTTTCTAACACGTGTGAAATACTTTCTAACACGCGTGAAATACATTACCAACATGTGTGAAATACATTACTAACAACATGTGAAATACATTACTAACACATGCGAAATACATTAGCAACACGTGTGAATACTTTTCTAACACGTGTGAAATACTTTTCTAACACGCGTGAAATACATTACCAACATGTGTGAAATACATTACTAAACATGTGAAATACATTACTAACACATGCGAAATACATTAGCAACACTGTGTGAAATACTTTTCTAACACGCGTGAAATACATTACTAACACGTGTGAAATACTTTACAAACACATGTGAATACATTACCAACACGTGTGAAATACATTACTAATACGTGAAATACATTACTAAAACATGTCCAATACGTTACTAACATGTGAAATACTTTACAAACACGTGTGAAATACATTACTAACACGTGTGAAATACATTACTAACACGTGTGAAATACATTACTAACACGTGTGGAATACATTACTAACACGTGTGAATACATTACTAACACATGTGAAATACATTACTAACACATGTGAAATACATTACTAACACATGCGAAATACATTACTAACACATGTGAATACATTAGCAACACGTGTGAAATACTTTTCTAACGCGTGAAATACAATTACTAACACGTGTGAAATACTTTACAAACACATGTGAAATACATTTACCAACACATGTGAAATTAATTACTAACACGTGAAATACATTACTAACACATGTGCAATAATCGTTACTAACATGTGAAATACATTACTAACACGTGTGAAATACTTTTCTAACACGTGAAATACATTACTAACACATGTGAAATACATTAGTGGATTTTTTGTTTAGATTTGGTGCTTTTTAAATATTTTATTGATCTGTTATTGTTGTTAAAATATTGAGAGTTACAGTCTAGATTTTACCTAATAATGTACCATTATAGTAGCTATTAATACAATTCCTGACTAAATACATCCTTAAAATAAAATTCCAGAGTAAATATATGCTTATTATAAAGTACCTGACTAAAAACATCCTTAAAATATATTTTTGCAGAATTCTGCATGCAGAGTCTCAATTTGGTGTTTGTCCCATTTTGTGAATTCTTGGTTGGTGAGCGGACCCCAGACCTCACAACCATAAAGGGCAATAACTGATTAAAGTATTTTTAGCCAGATCCTAATTGGTATGTCGAATTTTATGTTCTTTTTGATGGCGTAAAATGCCCTTCTTGCCTTGTCTCTCAGATCATTCACAGCTTTGTGAAAGTTGCCTGTGGCGCTGATGTTTAGGCCGAGGTATGTATAGTTTTTTTGTGTGCTGTAGGGCAACAGTGTCTAGATGGAATTTGTATGTGTTGCCATGGCGACTGTACCCTTTTTGGAACACCATTATATTGGTCTTACTGAGGTCTGACAGGGCCCAGGTCTGACAGAATCTGTACAGAAGATCTAGGTGCTGCTGTAGGCCCTCCTTGGTTGTGGACAGAAGCACCAGATCATCAGCAAACAGTAGACATTTGACTTCAGATTCTAGCAGGGTGAGGCCGGGTGCTGCAGACTTTTCTAGTGCCCTCGCCAATTCGTTGATATATATGTTGAAGAGGGTGGGGCTTAAGCTGCATCCCTGTCTTACCCCATGGCCCTGTGGGAAGAAACGTGTGTATTTTCTAGCCTATTTTAACCGCACACTTGTTGTTTGTGTACATGGATTTTATAATGTCGTATGTTTTTCACTCAGCACCACTTTCCATCAATTTGTATTGCAGAGCCTCATG
Organism: Salvelinus sp. IW2-2015; assembly: GCF_002910315.2. Classification (NCBI taxonomy): domain Eukaryota; kingdom Metazoa; phylum Chordata; class Actinopteri; order Salmoniformes; family Salmonidae; genus Salvelinus; species Salvelinus sp. IW2-2015. The sequence goes on from NC_036847.1 coordinate 2,376,745, forward strand.
CCAAATTGAGTCAAAGGCTTTTTGGAAATCAACAAAGCATGAGAAGACTTTGCCTTTGTTTTGGTTTGTTTGTTTGTCAATTAGGGTGTGCAGGGTGAATACGTGGTCTGTCGTACGATGATTTGGTAAAAAGCCAATTTGACATTTGCTCAATACAGTGTTTTGAGGAAATGTACGAGTCTGCTGTTAATGATAATGCAGAGGATTTTCCCAAGGTTGTTATTGGGGTCAAATTTGTCTCCACTTTTGTGGATATCAGTCCTTGGTTCCAAAAATTGGGTAAGACGCCAGCTAAGGATGTCGTTAAAGAGTTTTAGTATAGCCAATTGGAATTTGTTGTCTGTGTATTTGATCATTTCATTGAGGATACCATCAACACCACATGCCTTTTTGGGTTGGAGGTTTGTATTTTGTCCTGTAGTTCATTCAATGTAATTGGAGAATCCAGTGGGTTCTGGTAGTCTTTAATAGGTGATTCTAAGATTTGTATTTTATCATGTATATGTTTTTGCTGTTTGTTCTTTGTTATTAGGGCCAAAAAGATTGGAGAAGTGGTTTACCCATTCATCTCCATTTTGGATAGATAATTCTTTGTGTTGTTTGTTTAGTGTTTTCCAATTTTCCCAGAATTGGTTAGAGTCTATGGATTCTTCAATTACATTGAGCTGATTTCTGACGTGCTGTTCCTTCTTTTTCCGTAGTGTATTTCTGTATTGTTTTAGTGATTCACCATAGTGAAGGCGTAGACTCAGGTTTTCTGGGTCTCTTATGTTTTTGGTTGGACAGGTTTCTCAATTTCTTTCTTAGGTTTATGCATTCTTCGTCGAACCATTTGTCATTGTTGTTAATTTGCTTCAGTTTTCTGTTTGACATTTTTAGATTTGATAGGGAGCTGAGAGGTGAAATATATTGTTAAGATTTTCTACTGCCAAATTTACACCTTCACTATTACAGTGAAATGTTTTGTTCAGGAAGATGTCTAAAAGGGATTGAATTTGTTGTTGCCTAATTGTTTTTTGGTTGGTTTCCACACTACATTCCTTTCATCTATAGCATTTCTTAATATTATTCAGTTCCTTTGGCTTTGATGCCTCATGATTGAGTTTTGCTCTGTTCAAGTAGACTGTGATTTTGCTGTGATCTGATAGGGGTGTCAGTGGGCTGACTGTGAACGCTCTGAGAGACTCTGGGTTGAGGTCAGTGATAAAGTAGTCTACAGTACTACTGCCAAGAGATGAGCTATAGGTGTAACTACCATAGGAGTCRCCTCGAAGCCTACCACTGACTATGTACATACCSAGCGTGCGACAGAGCTGCAGGAGTTGTGACCTGTTTTTGTTGTCATAGTTGTGCCTAGGGGGGCATATGGGGGAGGGAATGCTGTCACCTCCAGGCAGGTGGTTGTTCCCCTGTGTGCTGAGGGTGTTAGATTCTTGTCCAGTTCTGGCATTTAGGTCAACACAGACTAGTACATGTCCCTGGGGCTGGAAATGATTGATTTCCCCTCTAGGATGGAGAAGCTGTCTTCATTAAAGTATGGGGATTCTAGTGGGGAGATATAGGTAGCACACAGGAGGACATTTTTCTCTGTTAAGATCATATACTTTAGAATTTCTAGCCAAATGTAAAATTTTCCTGTTTTGACAAATGTAATAGAGTTGTCTGCTCTATACCAAATTCACAAACCCCCTGAGTCCCTTCCCTGTTTCACACCTGGTAGTTTAGTGGATGGGACTACCAGCTCTCTGTAACCTAGAGGGCAACCAGTGGGTCCGTCTCCNGTGGATGGGACTACCAGCTCTCTGTAACCTAGAGGGCAACCAGTGGGTCCGTCTCCTCTATACCACCCACCTGGTAGTTTGGTGGATGGGACTACAAGCTCTCTGTAACCTAGAGGGCAACCAGTGGGTCCGTCTCCTCTATACCAGGTTTCACACCTGGTAGTTTGGTGGATGGGACTACCAGCTCTCTGTAACCTAGAGGGCAACCAGTGGGTCCGTCTGCTCTACACCACCCACCTGGTAGTTTGGTGCATGGGACTACCAGCTCTCTGTAACCTAGAGGGCAACCAGTGGGTCCGTCTCCTCTATACCATGTTTCTTGTAGGTTGACAATGTCTGTATTTCCGATATCTTTGATGAAGTCCAGGTTCCTGCTCTTTAGGCCAAAGGCAGATGACCTCAGGCCTTGGATATTCCAGGATGAGATAGTGAAGGCTTTGTGTTCCATAAAGTCTCTGTTGTTGGTCGTGTGGTTTGGCCTCAGACCAGTAAGTGTGAGCAGAACCTGCTGAGCATCTGGTACATGCCATTGGCTTGGTCTAGCGTAAGAGTGTGGGTTGGGCCAGTTTGCTTGCTCACGGCCTGAGCGTATGTGTGATTTCCATGTTGAGGCCCTCTTTGCGGGGGGCCTCTCTGTCTCTCTCTCTGACTGACTCTGACTCTGTCTCTCTCTCTCTGTCTCTCTGACTGACTCTGACTCTGTCTCTCTCTCTCTGTCTCTCTCTCTCTCTGACTGAATCTGACTCTCTCGCTCTTTCTCTCTCTGTCTCTCTCTCTAGCTGCCTGGCAGACTGAGCTAGGGCCGAATTACTAAACAAATTCATACAGGCCAGCCCATTGTACTTGCATCCAAAACCTCAAATGAATTTAAACACAGACAGCATATAATTTCACAAACTCCCCAAATCTAGCGTTGGTACACACTCTGAAGGCATTCACAATAAGCAAAACTAAGACATCTTTTTTCAGTGATTAGTCAGTGATTACTGCTACTACTAGAAATTCTGACATGTTCTTTTTTATTCTATCACCCATAAAAATGTGTTCTTCAAGGTCTTGATCTTGGGGCCCCGCAGAGTATAACTGGAAGCTTTGATTACTTGGATCGACTGTTGTTGTTTTGTTTCAGTGCTAGGCTAGAACAAAACCATGGCAACAAAGTAGGTCCCCAGGGCCAGGGTTAAAAACCATGGCAACCACGTAGGTCTCCAGGACCAGGGTTAAAAACCATGGCAACCACGTAGGTCTCCAGGACCAGGGTTAAAAACCATCGGCAACCACGTAGGTCTCCAGGACCAGGGTTAAAACCATGGCAACCAGTAGGTCTCCAGACCAGGGTTAAAAACCATGGCAACCACGTAGGTCTCCAGGACCAGGTTAAAACCATGGCAACCACGTAGGTCTCCAGGACCAGGGTTAAAAACCATGGCACCACGTATGTCTCCAGGACAGGGTTAAAAACCATGGCAACCACGTAGGTCTCCAGGACCAGGGTTAAAACCATGGCAACCACGTAGGTCTCCAGGACCAGGGTTAAAAAACCATGGTAACCACGTAGGTCCCCAGGACCAGGGTTAAAAACCATGGCAACCACGTATGTCTCCAGGACCAGGGTTAAAAACCATGGCAACCACGTAGGTCTCCAGGACCAGGGTTAAAACCATGGCAACCACGTAGGTCTCCAGGACCAGGGTTAAAACCATGGCAACCACGTAGGTCTCCAGGACCAGGGTTAAACCATGGCAACCACGTAGGTCTCCAGGACCAGGGTAAAACCCATGGCAACCACGTAGGTCTCCAGGACCAGGGTTAAAACCCATGGCAACCACGTAGGTCTGCAGGACCAGGGTTAAAAACCATGGCAAAATGGTCCAGACTAGCTTTTCTCTATGGCTGTATATGTCATCTCAGTTAGTGTGAAACTGCCTTTTATTGTATTAGCAATTACATTAGAATACAATGCTACCTTTGCACCGGCTACTTTTTGTGTATGTGTGGGTGTGTGTTGTTGGTGTGTGTGTGTGGTGATTACGGGTGTGTGTATATGTGTGTACTTGTATGTGTTTGTGTGTGTGTGAGAGTGTACTGTGTGTGTGTGTTGTGTGAGAGTTGTACTGTGTGTGTGTGTGTGTGTGTGTGTGTGTGTGTGTGTGTGTGTGTGTGTGGTGTGTGTGTGTGGTGTGTGTGTGTGTGTGTGTGTGTGTGTGTGTGTCAGGGCCACCATGTGTGTTAATCCACCATGTGTAAATAGAAGCCACAGGGAACTAATAGAGCTGATTTCACACCTCCACAAGGACAAGGAGCTGGGCAGTACACACACACAAGGGACATGGAGCTGGGCAGTACACACACAACGGGACATGGAGCTGTGCAGTACACACACACACACAGGACAGAGCTGCAGTACACACACACAGGAAGGAGCTGGGCAGTACACACACACACACAGGACAAGACTGGCAGTACACACACACACAAGGACATGACTGGCAGTACACACACACACACACACACACACACACACACACACACACACACACACACACACACACACACACACCAAACACCATTTGCACTAAACCCATTGCCACTAATAGAAAAACCAGGGAGATTGATGAGTATATAGGAATGATCAGGTGGCATAACGAATCAAACCACATAATGAGTATTAAGGAATGAATCAGGTGGCATAACGAATCAAAAACCACATGATGAGTATTAAGGAATGAATCAGGTGGCATAACGATCAAACCACATGATGAGTATTAAGGAACGATCAGGTGGCATAACGAATCAAACCACATAATGAGTATTAAGGAAGATCAGGTGGATAACGAATCAAACCACATATAAGTATTAAGGAACGAGTCAGGTGGAATAACGAATCAAACCACATAATGAGTATTAAGGAAGAGTCAGGTGGAATAACGAATCAAACCACATAATGAGTGTTAAGGAATGAGTCAGGTGGTAACGAATCAAACCACATATATGAGATATTAAGGAATGAATCAGGTGGCATAACGAATCAAACCACATAATGAGTATTAAGGAATGAATCAGGTGGCATAACGAATCAAACCACATGATGAGTATTAAGGAATGAGTCAGGTGGAATAACGAATCAAACCACATAATGAGTATTAAGGAATGAATCAGGTGGCATAACGAATCAAACCACATGATGAGTATTAAGGAATGAATCAGGTGGCATAACGAATCAAACCACATGGTGATTATTAAGAATATCCTTCCACACGTTGGTTCCTGAGTCAATAGTTCACACACAAGAACACTTGTCTTGATGACCAATACAATAGGGACCTATCTGAATCGGTCCAATATAAACTATTGGGGCAACTGGGGTGGTAAACTACTGCCGTTTACCACCCCAGTTGCCAAACGTTCGAGAACGTTGCCGAAAGAAGGGAATAGGGTGCCATAGGGCTCTGGTCAAATGTAGTGCACCAAATAGGGAATAGGGTGCCATAGGGCTCTGGTCAAAAGTAGTGCACTAGGGGCCTCCCGGGTGGCGCAGTGGTCTAAGGCACTGCATCACAGTGTTAGCTGTGCCACCAGAAATTCTGGGTTTGAGCCCAGGCTCTGTCGCAGCCGGCCTTCGACCGGGAGGCCCATGGGGCGGTGCACAATTGGCCTAGCGTCGTCTGGGTTAGGGAGGGTTTGGCCGGTAGGGAAGTCCTTGTCCCATCGCACACTAGCGACTCCTGCGGCGGGACGGGCGCAGTGCACGCTGACACATTGGTGCGGCTGGCTTCCGGGTTGGAGGCGCGCTGTGTTAAGAAGCAGTGCGGCTTGGTTGGGTTGTGTTTCAGAGGACGCATGGCTCTCGACCTTCACCTCTCCCGAGTCCGTACGGGAGTTGTAGCGATGAGACAAGACAGTAATTACTAACACTTGGATACCACGAAATTGGGGAGAAGAAAGGTGGTAAAATAATGAAAAATAAATTTAAAAAATGAAAAAAAGTAGTGCACTAAATAGGGAATAGGGTGCCATAGGGCTCTGGTCAAAAGTAGTGCACTAAATAGGGAATAGGGTGCTATAGGGCTCTGGTCAAAAGTAGTGCACTATATAGGGTGCCATTAGGAACGCAACCTTAATATCCTGTACAGACATCAGACGATTATCTTATTGGCTGACGCTAACTTACAGTAGACACAGCAGCCAGATCTGTATACTGGTGTATGAAAGAAATCTATCACTTTATAAAAAGGTTTTAAATGGGTTTGATGATCAGTGAAATTCAAAAAGCTTCCGATTGATTGAACAGCCATGATGACAGGACAGCACAGGACACAGCATCTCCAGGAGAGGAGCTGATTAGCCGATAAACACGGGATGAAAGAAACCCATTCTGAACCCGATGCCAAGACTCACATATTAATATAATGTATGTTGGGCTTAATTGGCATATGGAAGTATGTTTGATCTGGGGATGAATAGCATGATAGGAACAGCTAGAGATGTAAGAACTATGGGTCTTTAAGTCTGACATCTGTGTGTTGTTTTTAATTGGCCAGCACCYTTATTTTGGTTGGAGAATATTGTCATAGGATTTCTGCCAAAACCATCAAATGAAAACCATGATGTGTGTCAACAAAACAGGAGCTGCTGGTTTCTACCTCATTCTGCCATCTGGGTAAGGTTTTCATAGGCCTGCACATTATCTTATGTTAGAGAATATCTTAGTTCATCAAGCCAAAAGCAGGCGCTGCTTTAGCCTAGTTAGTTAGTGAGTCTGGTTTCTACCCCCAGGTTGGAGAATATCTTAGTTCATAGAGCAGGCGGTGCTGTAGCCTAGTTAGTTAGTGAGTCTGGTTTCCATTACTCATCAGCACTCTGGGTCTGGAGTTGCCTTCCAAATGGCAGCTTATTCCCTTGGTAGTCCACTACTTTTAACCAGGTTCAACCAGGGCTCTGGTCAAAGTAGTGTACTACATAGGGAATAGGGTGCCGTTTGAGATGTACATTTGGCTCTTTCTCTGACTAAGCTAAGGTGGTTGCTGGTCCCACAATGTTAGCAGTAAAGGCCGGACCTTCCTTTGCATATTCATCCTCCAGGCTTACCTCACCTGTAATGACACACTTGGAAATCTGAGCACGTCTAGGCTTGCGGCCAAAGCATGATCGATTTGTCTCTCCAGCTATCTCCACACTACAGCAATCAAATTCCACATTTTAGGGAATGGGTTGTACCTGACTAGAATTTATGATGACTTCTAGAGATTCTGGCTGGAAGGAGAGAGTGAGTCAGAGAGAGTGAGTCAGAGAGAGTGAGTCAGAGAGAGAGAGACAGAGAGAGAGAGAGTCGGAGAGAGAGAGAGTCAGAGAGAGAGTCAGAGAGAGAGAGATAGTCAGAGAGAGAGTAAGAGCGAGAGTTCATCAAGTCAGAGAGAGAGAGAGGGAGGAGAGAGATAATAACCCTATTCA
>NC_036847.1:2384001-2411097 GCF_002910315.2 Salvelinus sp. IW2-2015
GTCAGGAGATGAGAGAGAGAGTCAGAGAGAGAGCAGAGAAGTTCATCAAGTCAGAGAGAGAGAGTCAGAGAGTGAGAGAGAGAGTCAGAGAGTAGAGAGAGAGAGTCAGCAGAGTGAGAGAGAGAGTCACGAGAGAGAGAGTCAGCGAGAGAGTGAGAGAGTCAGAGAGTCAGAGAGAGAGTCAGAGAGTGAGAGAGAGAGTCAGAGAGTGAGAGAGAGAGTCAGCGAGAGAGAGTCAGCGAGAGAGAGTCACGAGAGGGGGACAGATGGAGTCGGGAAGAGGTTTCCATTCAACATTTTTATGCGCATAAAGTTGGAGAAAAAAATGGCGCGACAGGCCTGACGGAACAGAAATGTCGACCAAACAAAATACACAAGGACAAGGTGGGATCCTTCTGTGGCGGTAAAATGATTTATGCAAGACATCTCGGTGGTAACACTTTTATGCAACAAAAAAATATGATATAATAACAATCATATCGAAGCAAATTTGGAGTGATGCTGTGTGGTCTCCCGCTACGACTCGGAAACCACGCAGTTTATTAAGGAACAGATTAAATACATGATGATAAACTTTACAGGGTGGTGAAAAGAGCAAGGAGATGAGATTAATCCTCTTTTTCAATAAATATAGAGGGTCTTATTCTGGTGACATGATGATCGATGCTTGGCTGCCGTTGACAATAAAAATGATCTCGCTTTTTGTCCGTAATAATCTCATCATGTGGGCTATACCCACACTGTATCTGCTAGCTGTAGGCTAGAGAATCACTTGCCAGTAACAGAATGGGCACACTCGCTATATAACGCAATAGTTTTTGTAAGAAAACCATCAGCAGAGTTGAAAATGCAATGAAACCCATTTAACTTTGTGGGAATTTAACCACGAAAGGACGATGTCCTCCTGTCATGGTGATGTATTGTATAAAGTAGAACAGTCTCCTGTCATGGTGATGTACTGTAAAGTAGAACAGTCTCCTGTAATGGTGATGTACTGTAAAGTAGAACAGTCTCCTGTAATGGTGATGGATTGTAAAGTAGAACAGTCTCCTGTATAGGTGATGTAAAGTAGAACAGTCTCCTGTAATGGTGATGTATTGTAAAGTAGAACAGTCTCCTGTAATGGTGATGTACTGTAAAGTAGAACAGTCTCCTGTAATGTGATGTATTGTAAGTAGAACAGTCTCCTGTAATGGTGATGTATTGTAAAGTAGAACAGTCTCCTGTAATGTGATGTATTTGTAAAGTAGAACAGTCTCCTGTATGGTGATGTATTGTAAAGTAGAACAGTCTCCTGTAATGGTGATGTATTGTAAAGTAGAACAGTCTCCTGTAATGGTGATGTATTGTAAAGTAGAAACAGTCTCCTGTCATGGTGATGTATTGTAAAGTAGAACAGTCTCCTGTCATGGTGATGTATTTGTAAAGTAGAACAGTCTCCTGTCATGGTGATGTAAAGTAGAACAGTCTCCTGTAATGGTGATGTATTGTAAAGTAGAAAGTCTCCTGAATGCATTCGCCATCCACATAGAAACCCTATCACCATCCCACATAGAACCCTATTCGCCATCCCACATGGAACCCTATTCGCCATCCCACATGGAACCCTATTCACCATCCCACATGGAAACCCTATTCACCATCCTACATGGAACCCTATTCACCATCCACAGGAACCCTATTCACCATCCACATGGAACCCTATTTCACCATCCCAGCATGGAACCCTATTCACCATCCCACATGGAACCCTATTCACCCATTCCCACATGGAACCCTATTCACCATCTCACATGGAACCCTATTCACCATCCCACATGGAACCCTATTCACCATCCCAAATGGAACCCTATTCACCATCCCACATGGAACCCATTCACCATTCCACATGGAACCCTATTCACCATCCACATGGAACCCTATTCGCCATCCAAAATGGAACCCTATTCGCCATCCCAAATGGAACCCTATTCACCATCCACATGGAACCCTATTCACCATCCACATGGAACCCTATTCACCATCCACATGGAACCCTATTCACCATCCACATGGAACCCTATTCACCATCCCACATAGAACCCTATTCACCTCCCACATAGAACCCTATTCACCATCCCACATGGAACCCTATTCACCATCCACATGGAACCCTATGCACCATCCTACATGGAACCCTATTCGCCATCCCAAATGGAACCCTGTTCACCATCCCACATATAACCCTATTCACCATCCCACATAGAACCCTATTCACCATCCCACATAGAACCCTATTCACCATCCCACATAGAACCCTATTCACCATCCCACATAGAACCCTATTCACCATCCCACATAGAACCCTAATTCACCATCCCACTTGGAACCCTATTCGCCATCCTACATGGAACCTATCACCATCCCTAACCCTATTCACCATCCCACATAGAACCCTATTCACCATCCCACATAGAACCTATTCACCATCCCACATAGAACCCTATTCACCATCCCACATGAACCCTATTCACCATCCCACATGGAACCCTATTCGCCATCCACATGGAACCCTGTTCACCATCCCACATGGAACCCTATTCACCATCCCACATAGAACCCTGTTCACCATCTTGACTAAGCACAAGTATTTCGCTACACTCGCATTATCATCTGCTAACCATGTGTATGTGACAAATACAATTTGATTTGATTTCTACACCATATTGAGATGAGGTGCTTGAAGTGATTTTAATCTTTAACATTGTTTCGGCTCCCTCAGGGTTTTTCAAAAAGTAATTACTACTGAGAATGCCCCGTCTTGTACAATACACACACACACACACAGTAGTTGAATATAGCAGTTAGAGAGATTTTAAATGAGCAGCATCTTTTGGTTACCCTCGGATGACTGACTATGCTCATGTACCTGGCAGGAGAGGTAGAGAGGTAGAGCCTCTCTCTCTGTATCGCGCTATAACTGCTATGACAGGACATTACGTGTGTTCCAATGTGTGGCCTGTTATGACAACATGGACGAAAGTCAAGTGAGTCTGGGGACGGTGCTGTAGTGCATTCTGGGACTGTTCTCTCCCTCTGGCTCTACCTCAAGGGAGTTCCCTCTCTTCCTCTCTCTCTCTCTCTCAACCCCCCTCCATCTCTCCAGCCTCTCCCTCACTCTCTTCCCCAGGGGTTCTCTCTCTCATAGTTGGTTGAGTCTCCCTCCTCCCACAGGGGTTCAAGTGCAACTGCTGGTTCATATTTTTTGGGTGGTGGGGGAGGGGGTCGAGGTGAGGAGGAGGAGGATTATTTAAGATACTGTTTGAAGAGGTAGGGTTTCAGATGTTTTCGGAAGTTGGCAGGGACGCTGCTGCCTAGATTCAGGGGGAAGCTGGTTCCACCATTGGGGTGCCAGGACAGAGAAGAGCTTGGACTGGGCTGAGCTGCCCTTCCGTAGGGGGGGAGGCCAAGAGACCTGAGGTGGCAGAACGGAGTGCTCGGGTTGGCGTCTTGTAGTGGATGTGAGCTCGAATGGAAATCAGTGGAGTTTGCGGAAGAGCGGGGTGACATGAGCGATCTTGGGAAGGTTGGAAACCAGGCAGGCTGCAGCATTCTGGATAAGTAGCAGGGGTTTGATGGCACAAGCGGGGAGCCAGGCAACAGCGAGTTTCAGGAGTCCAGACGGGAGAAGACAAGTGCCTGATTAAGACCTGCAGTTTTCTCCATGGTGTCCCCCTCTCTCCTCTCTCCTCTCTCCTCTCTCCAGCTTGGCTCCCTCTCTTCCCAGGGTTTCTGTCCCCTCTCTCCATCCCTCTCTCCTCTATCCAGCTTGCCTCCCTCTCTTCCCCAGTGTTTCTGTCCCCTCTTCTCCTCTATTCTCTTATCCTCTCCTCTCCTCATCCCTGTTCCTCTCTCCTCTCTCCTCTATCCCTGTCTCCTCTCTCCTCTATCCCTGTCTCCTCTCTCCTCTATCCCTGTCTCCTCTCTCCTCTCTCCTCTATCCCTGTCTCCTCTCTCCTCCTCCTTCTCCTCTCTCCTCTCTCCCTCTGCCTCCCTCTCGTCCCCAGTGTTTCTGCCCCACAGTTGGCTAGGCCTGGTCATCCACTCCCCTGCATTCCCTCCCCCTCTCCCTTCCCCGCCTCTCCTTCTCCCGTCCCCCTCCTTCTCCCTCCCTCCCTCATCTCTCTCTCCTCTCTCTCTCTCTCTCTCTCTCTCTCTCTCTCTCTCTCTCTCTCTCTCTTCTCTCTCTCTCTCTCTCTCCCCTCAAGGTTGTCCTCCCCCAGGGGTCCTGTCCTCCACAGTTGGTAGGGGTCTGTCCCCAGCCGATCTAGAGACGCCTCCGCTTTAGGGGGATCCAGTCGACTGAACAATCTAAAATTACATCCGAGTTGCCGAACTGTAATCACAGATGTCTGTTTTATGTTGGCAACCCACACTCTCTCTCCTTATCTCTCCCCGTCTCTCCCTGTCTCTCTCCCTCACTCTCTGCCCCTCACTTCTGTCTCCCTCACTCTCTGTCTGCCTCACTCTCTGCTCCCTCACTCTCTGTCTCGCTCTCTTTCTGTCTCCTCACTCTCTGCTCCCTCACTCTCTGTCTCCCTCACTCTCTGTTTCTCCCTCTCACTCTCTTCGCCCTCACTCTCTGTCTCCCTTACTCTCTGTCTGCCTCACTCTCTGTCACTCCCTCACTCTCTGTCTCTCCCTCACTCTCTGTCCTCTCCCTCACTCTCTGTCTCCCCTCACTCTCTGTCCCTCCCTCACTCTCTTCTCTCCCTCACTCTCTGTCTCTCCCTCACTCTCTGTCTCTCCCTCACTCTCTGTCTCTCTCTCACTCTCTTTCTCCCTTACTCGTATCATTTCAGGGCTCAAGTACACGTGATACTGCTGTGCTCTCATTCTTTAAACGTTTATGTAATTATTTCATCACTGGTAAACGTTAAATCAGCATCGTTTAGCTGGTATACAGAAATGACACCTAATTTGCATATGGACTGACACGTAAGATTTTCTCGGCCTATCCAGACACAGGATCGATTGCCTTCCGGGATGTGAACCTCACAGCTTCCTCATACAATACAGCATATGAAACGGAGAGCCCAGCGAAAGCAGAGAAAGAGCAGCATCTCGCTGTGATGTTCTCATTATTATTATTATTATCTCCTGATTTTATTTGACCATGCTGGTCATTTTATGACATTTGAATCTTGCCATGTTCGTTGATAATCTCCCCCGGCACAGCCAGAAGGACTGTCACCCCTCATAGCCTGGTTTCCTCTCTAGTTCTTCCTAGGTTTTGGCCTTTCTAGGAGTTTCCTAGCCGCCGTGCTTCTACACCTGCATTGCTTGCTGTTTGGGGTTGTAGGCTGGTTCTGTACAGCACTTCGAGATATTAGCTGATGTACGAAGGGCTATATAAAATAAAACTTGATTTGATTTGATTCTCAGATGATTTAGAGCTCTCAACATTTCTCTTGTCACAGAGGGTATATTCCGTCAGAAGATTGTCTGTCGTCAGTTAAATTAAAAATGGTGCCAATTTTTACTGTCATTAAATATGATGTATATATTTTACTGTTAAGGTTGAAATATTACAGTAAGTCGTTTATTCATTATGATTGAAATCCTTTCTAAATATAGAACAATCATCTCGCTGTTGTTGAATAGGAAAATAATATATGAATTGTCATATTGTCATCGTATTTTATTTGTATTCTTGAGCTTGTGTCCTCAAAAGTGACTACATCTCAGCAATTTATAACTATTTTTACCAGAAGGTGCGATTTTAATCTTCTGGGGGTATAGAATTACTAAGTTAATCGGCCTGTGTGTTAGCTGGTGTAGAGAGTCAGTGCAGGACAGCAGATATGAGTAATCAAGGTATTCTCATGTAATAAACAAATAGGGCACAATATACCGAGCCACAATAACGGACCGTATACAAGCAACAATTACTCACAAACAAACATGGGGAACAGAGGTTAATAAATGATCCTCTGTGTGGTGCCATCCCACATAGAACCCTATTCACCATCCCACATGGAACCCTATTCACCATCCCACATGGAACCCTATTCGCCATCCACATGGAACCCTGTTCACCATCCCACATGGAACCCTATTCACCATCCCACATAGAACCCTGTTCACCATCTTTGACTAAGCACAAGTATTTCGCTACACTCGCATTATCATCTGCTAACCATGTGTATGTGACAAATACAATTTGATTTGATTTCTACACCATATTGAGATGAGGTGCTTGAAGTGATTTTAATCTTTAACATTGTTTCGGCTCCCTTCAGGGTTTTTCAAAAAGATAATTACTACTGAGAATGCCCCGTCTTGTACAATACACACACACACACACACAGTAGTTGAATATAGAAGTTAGAGAGATTTTAAATGAGCAGCATCTTTTGGTTACCCTCGGATGACTGACTATGCTCATGTACCTGGCAGGAGAGGTAGAGAGGTAGAGCCTCTCTCTCTGTATCGCTGCTATAACTGCTATGACAGGACATTACGTGTGTTCCAATGTGTGGCCTGTTATGACAACATGGACTGAAAGTCAAGTGAGTCTGTGGACGGTGCTGTAGTGCATTCTGGGACTGTTCTCTCCCTCTGGCTCTACCTCAAGGGAGTTCCCTCTCTTCCTCCRCTCTCTCTCTCTCAACCCCCCTCCATCTCTCCAGCCTCTCCCTCACTCTCTTCCCCAGGGGTTCTCTCTCTCATAGTTGGTTGAGTCTCCCTCCTCCCACAGGGGGTTCAAGTGCAACTGCTGGTTCATATTTTTGGGGGTGGGTGGGGGAGGGGGTCGAGGTGAGGAGGAGGAGGATTATTTAAGATACTGTTTGAAGAGGTAGGGTTTCAGATGTTTTCGGAAGTTGGGCAGGGACGCTGCTGTCCTAGATTCAGGGGGAAGCTGGTTCCACCATTGGGGTGCCAGGACAGAGAAGAGCTTGGACTGGGCTGAGCTGCCCTTCCGTAGGGMTGGGAGGGKCAAGAGACCTGAGGTGGCAGAACGGAGTGCTCGGGTTGGCGTCTTGTAGTGGATGTGAGCTTCGAATGGAAATCAGTGGAGTTTGCGGAAGAGCGGGGTGACATGAGCGATCTTGGGAAGGTTGGAAACCAGGCAGGCTGCAGCATTCTGGATAAGTAGCAGGGGTTTGATGGCACAAGCGGGGAGCCCAGGCAACAGCGAGTTTCAGGAGTCCAGACGGGAGAAGACAAGTGCCTGGATTAAGACCTGCAGTTTCTCCATGGTGTCCCCCTCTCTCCTCTCTCCTCTCTCCTCTCTCCAGCTTGGCTCCCTCTCTTTCCCAGGGTTTCTGTCCCCCTCTCTCCATCCCTCTCTCCTCTATCCAGCTTGCCTCCCTCTCTTCCCCAGTGTTTCTGTCCCCCTCTCTCCTCTATCCTCTATCCTCTCCTCTCTCCTCTATCCTCTCCTCTCTCCTCTCTCCTCTCTCCTCTCTCCTCTATCCTGTCTCTCTCTCCTCTATCCCTGTCTCCTCTCTCCTCTATCCATGTCTCCTCTCCCCTCTATCCCTCTCTCCTCTCTCCTCTCTCTTATCCCTGTCTCCTCTCTCCTCTCTCCTCTATCCCTGTCTCCTCTCTCCTCTCTCCTGTCTCCTCTCTCCTCTCTCCTGTCCTCCTCTCTCCTCTATCCCTGTCTCCTCTCTCCTCTCTCCTCTATCCCTGTCTCTCTCTCCTCTATCCCTTCCTCTCTCTCTCTCCTCTCCCTTCCTCTCTCTCCTCTCTCCTCTCTCTCTTCCTCCCTCTCGTCCCCAGTGTTTCTGTCCCCCACAGTTGGCTAGGCCTGGTCATCCACTCCCCTGCATTCCCTTCCCCCTCTCCCTTCCCCGCCTCTCCTTCTCCCGTCCCCGCCTCTCTTCCTCCTCTCTCTCTCTCTCTCTCTCTCTCCCCCTCAAGGTTTGTCCTCCCCCAGGGGTCCTGTCCTCCACAGTTGGTAGGGGTCTGTCCCCAGCGATCTAGAGACGCCTCCTGCTTTAGGGGATCCAGTCGACTGAACAATCTAAAATTACATCCGAGTTGCCGAACTGTAATCACAGATGTCTGTTTTATGTTGGCAGTACCCACACTCTCTCTCCTTATCTCTCCCCGTCTCTCCCTGTCTTCTCCCTCACTCTCTGCTCCCTCACTCTCTGTCTCCCTCACTCCTGTCTGCCTCACTCTCTGTCTCCCCTCCTGCTCTGCTCGCTCTCTTTCTGTCTCCTCTCTTCTCTGTCTCCCTCACTCTCTGTCTCCCTCACTCTCTGTCTCCCTCTCACTCTCTGTCCCTTCTCTCTGTCTCTCCTTCACTCTCTGTCTCTCCTCACTCTCTGTCTCTCCTCACTCTCTGTCTCTCCTCACTCTCTGTCTCCCTCACTCTCTGTCTCTTCCCCACTCTCTGTCTCTTCCCTCACTCTCTGTCTCTCCCCACTCTCTGCTCCCTCCCTCACCTCTCTGTCCCTCCTCAACTCTCTGTCCCTCCCTCACTCTCTGTCTCTCCCTCACTCTCTGTCTCTCCCTCACTCTCTTCTCCCCTCCTTCTCTCTCCACTGTCCTCTCATTCCTGTACTCCTATCAGGCTTTCTACTGTCTCTAATCATCGTACAGATTCTTTCTCCCTATTACAGTATCAGGTTCAGTCAAGCCTCATACGTGTCAGAGTACAGTGATACTGCTGTGCTCTCATTCTTAAACGTTCTATGTAATTATTTCATCACTGGTAAACGTTAAATCAGCATGTTTAGCTGTATACGAAATGACAACCTAATTTGCATATGGACTGACACGTCAGATTTTCTGGCCTATCCAGACACAGGATCGATTGCCTTCTGGGATGTGAACCTCACAGCTTCCTCATACAATACAGCATATGAAACGGGAGAGCCAGCGAAAGCAGAGAAAGCACAGCATCTCGCTGTGATGTTCTCAGATGGATTTAGAGCTCTCAACATTTCTCTTGGTCACAGAGGGTATATTCGCGTCAGAAGATTGTCTGTCGTCAGTTAAATTAAAATGGTGCCAATTTTGTACTGTCATTAAATATGATCGTATATATTTTACTGTTAAGGTGAAATATTACAGTAAGTTGTTTATTCATTTGATTGAAATCCTTTCTAAATATAGTAACAATCATTTCGCTTTTGTTGAATAGGAAATAATATATGAATTGTCATATTGTCATCGTATTGTGTATTGTATTCTTGAGCTTTGTGTCTCAAAAGTGACTACATCTCAGCATTTATAATATTTTTACCAGGAAGGTGCGATTTTAATCTTTCTGGGGGTATAAGAATTACTAGGTGTAATCGGCCTGTGTGTAGAGAGTCAGGTGCAGGACAGCAGATATGAGTAATCAAGGTATTTACTCATCTAATAACAAATACAGCACAATATACCGAGCCTACAATAACAGACCGTATACAAGACAAATTACTCACAAACAAACATGGGGGAATCAATGAGATGATGTAACGTATTCGGGCGGATTGAAACCAGGTGGGTAAGACAAAGACAAAACAAATGGAAAATGAAAAGTGGATCGGCGATGGCTAGAAGGCCGGTGACGTCGACCGCCGAACGCCGCCCGAACAAGGAGAGGGACRGACTTCGGKGGAAGTCGTGACACTGGGTATTGTTTATGACCCTCTCATGATAAATTATTACTTTTGCGTGTGTCTAWCTAAGAGGAAACCTACATTTTGACATTTAAAACTATTCTCTCTCCTCACTCCTCTTGCTCTCGTAGTAATGTTTTGAACTGRAGATTTAACCACTACAGACATATGTCAAATCTTAATTTGACCAGTTTCTCCCAACACGAAAATAATCCGGAAACAACAGGAAATGTGATTTATTTTTGTGGATTATAATCAATGGACAATTTTTTGTAAAGGTTGACACATTTTTAGTTAGGATAAATCAAAGTCAGACGTTTTTTAAGTGGAAATTACTAATTTTGGAAGCCATTTAAAACCTTGTATTCACTCCATTTTTTTTGCGTTTCGTGCAACGCAGGAACATTRTCCGTGACAACATGGTGATCAGATGACGAGAGTCCATCTGTATAAATTAATGTCCATGTTCAGTATGAATACTATACTGTATACATGTACTGTGGTGTTTGCATCCAGACTGGCAGAATTGAATTAGGACCAGATCGCAACTTACTGGAGTGGGAGGGGGGGGGTTGATTTGGGGAGGTTTGTGTGGTATTTATTGGGCAAAGGAGAGGGTAGTGCGATTTATTTCCTGGTTAACAGTTGCTCTTTGGCATGTTTTACTATGTGATTTATTCCATCCCAGTCACATGTCCTCATCTGCCTGCAAGGGGTTTTAGTACTTCCCTTATGACCTACACTATTACTGTACCACAGGTCAATATAGTCTACTAGTCTATTACTGTACCAGATAGGACTATGCCAGCCATTCTACATAACTAGTGATCTAGCAGTATTTGAACTTCTATAACATGTGTTTGTCTAGGCATATAAGTGTCACCATATTCAGTCTAACTAGATTTTACTGTACCACAGGTCACTATAGTTCTCTTGACCGCACATTCTGCAGGTTCTAACAAGGCAATAAACTAATCTTCTAGCACGATGAATATTGAAAGCCATCTAACGAGGTGTAACTATATCAAAGTTGATTATGCAGTCCCTAGCCTAACGTCACTAACATAATAACCCTTTCAGCCAACTGCGTCCCGCCTAAAAGAGGTGCAGTTTGGTAGCCGCCTGGACGCAATGGCCCCGAGATCTACTGCATCTGATCGAAATTTGTATAATAAGATCTTGCTCAACTGAGCTGCTATCCTACCTGACTGATTGAAACCGGGACCTCTCAGGCCACCGTATATTCACACTAAGAGTAAAACATGATCTAACCCACTAGAAACTAAACTAAAACTATTAACTCTAACCAATGGTACTTACTTAGGTTGTTGCGAGAGCTTTATGCGCAAAATCTGAACAGTGAGATATCAGACAGACTAGTGAGTCCAGAGGATTCTATCTGGAAACGATAGACCTCATGTGGAGAGTCTGATGGCTTCTACTATGTGAGAGTCGATGCACATGACTGTAAAAATTTAATGTGTATAACCAAATCAACGCGAAATAAATTAAGAGTTCTATTGGTTTCCATCGTACTCATTAGAGACATGTATTTGAACAGGTCAATATAGTCTACCAGGCCGCCTATCGGTATCTCCAGCTATTACCTGAGTAAATTCCCCATACTGACTCATAGGGTTTCACAATACGTTACCAGTCTACTAACTATTTCGACCATTGCAAGTGAAGAGGGTAGCCACAGGGTCAACTATATAGTAGCGCTTGAGTTCCGAGCTAAACTAAACACCAATAAGAAGACACTTAGTTATATACCATAGCGAGGTTCTATATCATACGTACAACAAAAAAACAGCTAGTACGCCAGTTCCGTAATCGTACTGAACTAACGAAATTCGATATGACCGCCCTCTGGACAACGGGGAGACAACTATTACCGTCTAACGAACAAGTCCATTACTGTACCACCAGGATCAATATAGTATACCAGTCTATTACTGTACCACAGGTTCAGTAATGAGATATTCTCAGTCTAACCCTAGTTCTATTTTATCTTTCCCCCTGCTCGCACCCACTCTTAAGTACGTACACGCCCCCCTACCCAATAACAGTCGTCAGAGACGTCTGACATATTCTGACATACGAGTCTGCTCTCGTCAACAGGTTACACTCAATAGTTACCAGACTCTTATTCTGTATTTGCTATGAGTCCAAAAACTTCTAGAGAGGTAAATATCATGAATTGCTATGACCCTCATCTATGTTCCTACAGATAGTTCTACGCGTCTATCAAATTTGACCACGTACTACCACGTTCCACGTATTCTCCGCAGTTGTAACGACCCTCTAAGGTCTCAAGGTATACCGATACCTAGTCTACCAGTCTTAACTAATAATTAAATGTACCACAGGTCAATATAGTCTACCAGTCTAACTAACTATTATCTGGTAATCCAGAGATATACAATAAAGATTTTCTTTAAACCACGAGTGCTCAAATCTGTCGAGCTCGCATAGACCATAAGCTACTAAGGTTAACCATATTGTCTACACCTACACGCTAACTAAAAACGATATCCGATTGTACACAGAAAATTTCACCAGTCTATTCCAGCATATATAGGTCAATGATATGAATCCGGACTGTCCTCAAGTCGTTCTATGATACATGCATCTAACTTAGCAATCTGGAGGTCTAAGGTATTTATGTCTACATAGTCTGTTATGGCTTGGTAAGCACAGCGTGTCCCTAATACAGTACGGTCTGTACCCAGTCCGGAGACGAATATCTATCCTCACGGTTCGTCAACCACGACAAGAGGTATCAATATTGGAATCCCTTACCACACATGTTTCTAAAGTTTTACGGGGTAGGACTATCAGGGATTTACATGTAGAGTGTCTAACCAGTGACCCACTGAAGCAATAACCTAATATTACTCACATCTATGTGTTCGAGAGTGAGATAAGTTCTCACCACAGTTTTGCCGCAACATAACTACTTGACGGAGTTTACCTAAATCAGAGTCAAATAATTCATATAGTGCCAACAAGTTTGCACTACATCTGAACTACATTACGTGTACCACAGGTCAATATAGTCTATGCACTACTAACTTAAATATGAATTTGCTCGTATTCGCATCGCCCTAAACGTCATATGTAAGTACCGCTACTATCGTCCCTGCAGCGTCAAAGAGGATCGGAGTACTGGATCTACGCCGAGTACTCGACCACACAGAATTAGAGGCCACTGAAGTCTGCGTCCTACTCGTCAGGAGCATTGGCTATTTTATGAGAGCAGCACCTAGGGATACGGATTTACAGTAAAGTCGAATACCCAGGCATCACACTAACTATTACTTCTCGGTCAAAACAAAACGATTAATATAGTCTAAGCGAAGTCGACATAACCTACTATCATACTCACTAAGTCAAAGCAGGTCACACTTAAGTAACTAATGTGTTTTTTTTGCTTTCTGCCCAGATACTGAAACACTGAATCTGAGATGACATGGCTAGCACATCGGGATGATGTACCCGGTGCGTCTCCATGGCATAAGACTAAGAATCTCCTTGCTATATGAGTGCCTTGCTGACCAGGAAATATATAGGTCTACCAGCCTATACTCATACTGAGTAAGCCTGTAAGAACTCAAACGAGTGAAACATTATAAGTCGTAAAAACAATGTCAGTACCCATTAAACACAATCTGAGATTACTTTGGTTTTTGATAAACTCAAGAAGGTCCGAATACAGAGTCTACCAGTCTAGGACTAACTATGAGCGCGGTATCCGCATCCGTACAGAGATCATTATCACCGTAAACTAGCTTAACTGCTTTAACACACATATCGAGTCACTTGCAGTTATCGCCAGACAGAGCAGTATATGGAGTGGAGTCTACCCAGACTGACGGTATGAACTATTTCTGGTATCACCATGAGACATACTATAAACCCGGATCATGCTCAACTATATAATAGGTCCTGTACCAGTCTTTCTGAGTACTAAACACGTTTATGACTTATCACAAGTATTCCGTATCAGGTCACCAGAGTCATTCTGTAAGTACTAAGGCGGACAAGTCGGCAGTAGACTAACTCCAAGGATCACCGTAGGTGAGTTTGCCACATCGTAAAACTATTATTTGTCCTCCTCTACCCGACCCGGTCTACCACTAATTAAACTATTAACTGTCTACCCAGAGTCAAGTGTACACATGCTTCCCCAAGCCGAGTAATAACTAGAGAGTCTGAGCTTGCCCAATTCTGGGTAGTAGCAACGCGATAAACCTATTATGTGCATCACACACAACTAATCCTAACTAGAGCATTCATTCACTACTGTGATCACAAATCGTAGTGCTCTGCGATATACGCTGGCGAACCAGTTCGAGCCATCTAACTATACGTTGCCCCACCAGTCCAAACTATAATGTGAACTCAGGCCAGAATCTATAAATCACTACACGGTAAATTCACTGTAGCGGACTACCAGTCACTATAGTCTACCCAGTCTGAACTAACTATTATCTAGTACCACAGGTCACTAGAGGGAGTATACCAGTGGCATAAAGCGTAACCATCGGTCATATACTCACGTCAGAGAACCCCAGACTCACGCACAAACTCGGTAAGTACCATAATAAGTACATCCACAACCATAAGGACAAATCGCGATCAACGAATATTCGATGTATCTACCAGTCTAGAAAACTTATTTTCACAAAGCCTTACCCCAGCAAAACATTAGTGGGTCAATATCAGATGCATATAATTATAAACCAGGACACTCATCGGACTAGCCAATATCAATAGTGTAACATAGCTACCAACGATCGCATTGGTCAAATCTAGACCAAAGCTACGGTCTAATCAAAATGTCTCCATGTTTCTGATGAGCTGCACAGTAGGTGTGTATAGTAGCACGCCTTCAAGCAGGACCTTTCGACTACGTGCCAATCAGTGTTAGTTTAGGGCTGGATGTCATTTCAAGTGTATGACAGTTGAACTTATCCTTGTTGTGGAAGTCACATTTGCGCCAACATTCTGCGGTTTTCTAAATGAATAAATCTTGTGCGACTGACCATTGAATCATTAGTATATCACAATAGATTTGCAGTCCATCGCCTAAACCATCACCCACCTCGTCCTGCGCCAAGAGGTGGCAGTTGGCAGTGACCAATGCCGCAGATCTGCCTGTCTGAGATTGTTAAAGGATCTGCAATAGGGCTCATCCGGGATTTGAACCCGGGACCCCTCCAACGCACGGAATCATACCTTAGACAACAAGCCTTATACCAAGTTTTTTTTTTGTTTCTGCAGCAATGACAGTGAGGACCGATTGACGTGTCCACGGTGCTTGAAAGATAGAACCTCATGTGAGTGTTTGTGCTATACTTGTGAGCGTGTCAAGTAATAGAATATACCAAAATCGATTTCGTTTTCAACTAGAAACGTTGAGACGCATCGTATCCGAATCTAATCCATAACTGCTTATGTTACACCTTCGCATCTGCAGTGAAAGATGGTGGACCTAGAGCGGTGTTTGTCAAACCATGAGACATACCTATAATCGGTCTTCTCACAAAAACAGCTGTAGCTTCCGAACCGTTTGACCTACAAATTCGTATGACCTCTCTGGAAAGGGGAGACCCCCACGAACACAGTGGTATTCTCACTTTTCCTCTACGTCCCACAAAGTGTCAGGGGACTTCTGAAGTCGGAACCGTCTGTGCCAACTTCTGTTTGTAGAATCCAAAACCTTTGGGCTACAAAAATGTGATCCACTTGTCACAATGTTCTCCGCTTTGCCTCCGTTCCCCACAAGTGTCACGGGACTAATCTAGGTAACCGGTAACGAAAAGATATGAGATTTTTTAACCAGGGACCTTCGCAACCTAAGCCATAATCATACACCTATACAACGATCCGATTGGTCAAAGAATTTTCACTTCCAGCAAAATTACGGTCAAGATATGAATCGATGTTCTCCATGTTTCTATGAACTGCACATAGTGGGTGATATGTGGTGAGCATAGCTGCCTCTCAAGCGTATTGACCCGGGTTCGATTCCCGCCAATGCAGAGCATGTGGAATTCATTTGTTTAGGGCTGGTATGTCATTTCAAGTGTATGACAGTTGAATCATATCCTTGTTGGTGAGTCACATTTGCGCAAACATTCTGCAGGTTTTCTAAATGAATAAATCTTGTGCGACATTGAACCATGTAGTGCATATCACAATAGATTTGCAGTCCATCGCCTACCATCGCCTAAACCATTCAGCCACCTCGTCCTGCGCCAAAGAGGTGGCAGTTGGCGCACTGACCAATGGCCCGAGATCTGCCTGTCTGAGATTGTTAAAGGATCTGCAATAGGGCTCATCCGGGATTAGAACCTGGGACCTCTCGCACCCTAAGCGAGAATCATACCCCTAGACCAACGAGCCGTATACCAATGTGTTTTTTATTGCTTTCTGCAGCAATGACAGTGAGGATATCGATTGACGTGTCCACGGTGCTTGGAAAGATAGAACCTCATGTGAGTGTTTGTGCTATACTTGTGAGCGTGAATCACAATGTTCTCCGCTTTGCCCTACGTTCCCCACAAGTGTCACGGGACTAATCTGGAGGTAACCGGTACCGATTAATCTGATACGTTTGTAAATTTTCATCTTCCTTTCAGAACCGGAACGAGGCTGTAGTTTTCTCATCATAACGCGCAACCCAAATGGCATTTTTTTTTTTTTGTGATTTATCGAACAAAAAGACGATTTGTTGTGTAACTGGGAGTCTTGTGAGTGGAAACGTCCGAAGATTATCTAAGGTAAGCGATTAATTTGATTGTTTTAACACTTTCGTGACCATGCTAATTTGGGGCTAGCTGATCTAGCATTGAAAGCTACACTCACAAAAGCTTGGATTTCTTTCGCTGTAAAATATATTTTCAAAATCTGACATGATAGGTGGATTAACAATAAGGTAAACTGTGCTGTCACTTGTGATTGCATGATTATAAATATTTTTAGAATTATTATAGAATTTGGTGCCCTGCAAATCAGTGGTTGTTTAGGAAAGTGAACCCGTATTCGGTATCCGTAGCGCAGAAAAGTTAATGGGCGCTTAGCAGGCTTAGGTAACACATGACAAAGTGTGGGGTTATTGATGGTGAAGGGTAGCGTGGTCGAGTGGTCCAAGACACTGGATTTAGGCTCCAGTCTCTCTGGAGGCGAGGGTTCAAATCCCACCACTGACATCCTTGTTGTTGTTTGTGCAAGTCTTAAGGGTGGTCATCTCTTTGGTCATTTCAAACTTGGTAGCATTTCGATATTCATACAAGGGAAATTACACAGCTGCCAACTTTAGCACTAAATTGCCTTGACTGTGCTCTAGCGGTAGCCCCTCCCCCCAGCTGGCCGAGATCCACCTTTCTGAGCTCGTTAAAGTGCTCTACAAATGTGCTCTTCAGACATAGCAGCAAAAACAAATGACGTGTTGACACAGGAAGAAAAAACAACATGATATAAATGAAGAATACAAAAGGAAAAAGGAAAGAAAATGTTGTGTGACGTCAAACCCATGAGTGCAGAACACAATGAATTGGCAGTACATTGCCTTAACTACCTTGTCCTCTGCTATAGCGGTGGCCCCGCATACTAGTTGGCTGAGATCTGCCTACCTGAGCTTGTTAACTTCTAATGGGCAGGTGGGACTGTAGCTTCCCAACTGGCATCCGGTGAAATTGCAGAGTGCAAATTTCAAATTACAGAAATATAAATATTTAGCATTCATGAAAATACAAGTATTATACATCAAAATAAAGCTTAACTTCTTGTTAATCCAGCCACTGTGTCAGATTTCCAAAAGGCTTTACGGCGAAAGCACACCATGCGATTATCTGAGGGCAGCGCCCCCTATACAAAAACATGAAAAACATTTTTCAACCAGGCAGGTGCGACACGAAAGTCAGAAATAGAAATATAATAAATCACAAATGGTCCTAATGTTTGATAAAGTCCTTCTTTATATCCATAAAAACTCTGGCACGCTTCATTCAATAATCCACCGGTTTCCCTCCTTCAAAATGCATACAAAATGAATCCCAAACGTTACCAATAAACTTATCCAAACAAGTCAAACAACATTTATAATCAAACCTAAGGTACCCTAATACGTAAATAATCGATTCAATTTAAGACGAAGAATAGTATGTTAGTATGCAATTGAAACACTACAGCCAAAATGGGAGCCACTTAGAAAAACTACAACTTCAAGCTCATTCTTCAAAAAAKCAGCCTGAAACTCTTTCTAAAGACTGTGTACATCTAGTGGAAGCCCTAGGAACTGCAATCTGGGAGGACTTTGCCTCATAATAAACATGAAAGCCATTGGAAGCAGTGGAAGGCTGAATTTATTTGGGATGGTTTGTCCTCTGGGTTTCGCCTGCCATATCAGTTTTGTTACACTCACAGACATAATTTTAACAGTTTTGGAAACTTTAGAGTGTTTTCTATCCGAATCTACCAATTATATGCATATCCTAGCTTCTGGGCCTGAGTAACAGGCAGTTTACTTTGGGCACGCTTTTCATCCGGATGTGAAAATACCGCCCTCTACCCAAGAGAGGTTAAAGGGCTCTATAAAGTGCTCTTCAGACATAGCAGCAAAACAAATATGTGTTGAGACAGGAAGAAAAGACAGAAAAGAAGAAGAAAAAGAAGAGACAGAATTAATGGGAGCTTAGCAGGCTTAGGAACATGACAAAGTTGGGGTTTGATGGTGAAAGGTAGCGTGGCCGAGTGGCTAAGGGCTGGATTAGGCTCCAGTCTCTCTGGAGGCGTGGGTTCGATATCCACGCTGCCATCCTTGTTGTGTTTGTGCAGTCTTCTTTGGTCAATTCAAACTTTGGTAGCTGTCATATTCATACAAGGGAAATACACCGCGCCATCTTTAGCACTAAATTGCCTTAACTACCTCGTCCTGTGCATAGCGGTGGCCCTCCCACCAGCTGGCGAGATCCACTTTCTGACTTGTAAAGTGCTCTACAAATGTGCTCTTCAGACATACAGCAAAAACAAATGATGTGTTGACACAAAGAAAAAGCAACATGATATAAAGAGAAATGAAATGAAAGATAAAAGAAGAGGTTGAAATTAATGGGAGCTTAGCAAGACTAGGTAAACAGATGAGAAATTGTGACTTTGAGGAAGAGGCTGGGTAGCGTGGCAGAGTGGTATAAGGCACTGGATCTAGGCTCAAGTCTCCCTGGAGGATTGGCTTTGTATCACAATGCTGCCATTGTTGATGTTGTCATTGTTCGTGCAAGGCTTCAGTGGGGGTATCTCTTTAGTCAATCCATACTTTTGCAGCGTTTCGATATTCTTACAGGGGAAATWAGAAATGTTGTGTGTAGTCGAACCCACGAGTGCATTGAATTAGCACTACATTGCCTTKACTACCGTGTCCTGTGCTATAGCGGTGGCCCTCCTACCAGTTGGCCGAGACCCACCTTTCTGAGCTTGTTAAAGTCCATAAACTCTGTTCGATTTCATCCAACAACGTTTCCCTCTCTCGACTCATATTGTCCTACTCACTTGGCAACAACGACAATGCAGGCAATGGCAAGATAGCGACACTCCGTTAGGTGGTTAGCCTGCTAACGTTAGCTAGCTAGCTACTCTCCCAATGTCTCTCACTTGTTGTCCGTTCCAGGAATATGGGCCGGTGCTCACATGAAAATAAATCTCAGCGGTGCCTCCAAATTTGTTACCCTTCCAATGAGCTTATCATATATACTACAACGKGAAAAGTACGGTTTACTTCACTTTTAATCATGTCAGCACAGGTAACAGCCATTTACAGTCTTTCTTTAGTTTTTCATTCTTACTCTTCCCAAATCACTTAAACTATACTTCTTTATTTCCCATGGTGTCACGACTCCTGCCGAAGTCGGTACCTCTTCTTGTTGGGGCGGCGTTCMGCGGTCAACGTCACCGGTCTTCTAGCCACCTTTCATTTTCCATTTGTTTTGTCTTGTTTTTCCACACACCTGTTTTACATCCCCTCATTACTCTACGTGTATATTATCCTCTGTTCCCCTCATGTCTGTGTGTGGTATTGTTAGTTCGTTTCGCTACAGGCTGGTTTTGCGCCGGGTATTATGTTAACCCGTGGTTTTTGTATTTTGCACTACTTTGTGTATTTGTGCGCTCGCTTTTTCCTTGGGCCGGAGTGTTGTTACGCAGTTGCGTCCGGCTGTTTTCCTCTGCCTAATAAAGCGTACCTGTTCACTCATCTCTGCTCTCCTGCACCTGACTTCCTTCGACCAGTTGCACACACTCTGACAGAATACCACACCCTGCCTTATGGAGTCAGCATGGAGCATGTACCCCTGTTGTAGGGGTCGAGGAGTGCATCCGAGAGCACACCATGCTCCACCATCTCGGCGCCGTTATGGACCGCGTTGTTCAGACGATGGACAGCTGGGAGAGACAGGGAGTCCCTCCAGCAACTCCACCAGCACAACAGGGCTCGCCACTACTCGCCCCTCCTGTACCTGGTCCCAGTGGGATTCGTTTCGCCCTTCCCGGGGAGTATGATGGGACGGCGGCACGCTGACAGGATTTCCTGCAGCAGCTGGATCTGTACCGGCTCCTTCGGGACGTGAGAGGGTGTCCGCCCTCATCTCGTGCCTCTCGAGGAAAGCCCTGGAGTGGGCTAACGCCATGTGGGGTAGAAGGAGATGCGGCGCTGGACCACTTCGAGGAGTTCACCAGCCGCTTCCGGGCAGTCTTCGACCACCCGCCCGAGGGTAGAGCGGCGCGCGCGTGAACGTTTCTTCCAACTGATGCAGGGGACGAGGAGCGCCCAGGACTTTCGGACCCTTTGCCACCGGAGCGGGATGGAACGACAGGGCCCTTATCGACCACTATCGCTGCAGCCTGTGCGAGGATGWCCGTCGGAGTTGGCCTGCAGGGATACCACCCTCACCTTTGACCAGCTGGTGTACCTGTCCATTCAACTGGATAACCTGTTGGACACCCGCGGACGTTCAGAGGGGGCTCTGTCGGTTCCCTCTCRCAGCACCACCGCTCCGGTGCCTATGGAGCTGGGAGGTGCTGCYCTCAGGGAGGCCAGAGGAGGGGCATTCACGTGCACCATCTGTGGCCCCAGAGGTCACACTGCCGGTCGGTGTSGGGTTGGTTCCTCTGTGGGTCGAGGCAGCAGGCAGGGCACTCTGGCGTCACCCCAGGTGAGCCTGCACCATTCTCAACCAGAGCCRTCTGTTGCACACCTGTTCTTGCATGTTAACTTTCCTGAGTTTTCTCCGCATTCCCAGCATAAGGCACTCGTCGATTCAGGCGCGGCTGGGAATTTTATTGACAGAGCATTCGCCCATAGTTTAGGGATSCCTATTGTTCCAGTGGTTAGGCCCTTCCCAGTTCACGCTCTGGACAGTCGACCATTAGGTTCCGGGTTGATTAGGGAGGCCACTACTCCCCTGGGCATGGTGACGCAGGGGGGTCACAAGGAGAGAATCAGTCTCTTCCTCATTGACTCTCCTGCGTTTCCCGTGGTGCTGGGCCTTCCCTGGTTAGCTTGTCATGGCAACAGAGGGCTCTCACGGGGTGAGGACTCTCACGAGGTGTTTAGGGGGTTCCGTTGGTGCTACTACGGTGGAAAGTCCAGACCAGGTCTCCACCGTGCACATTCCTCCCGAYTATTCTGATTTAGCTCTCGCCTTCTCTAAGAAGAGGGCCACTCTACCACCTCATCGTCGGGGGGGATTGTGCGATAACCCTCCAGGTAGACGCCGCACTTCCCAGGAGTCACGTGTACCCCCTGTCACAGGCGGAGACGTATATGGAAATATGGAAACATATGTCTCCGAATCCCAACGTCATTGGTACATTCGGTCCTCCACTTCACCCGCCTCCTCGAGTTTCTTTTTTGTGAAGAAGAAGGAGGGAGGTCTGCGCCCGTGTATTGACTATCGAGCCCTAAACCAGATCACTGTGAAGTACAGTTACKCGCTACCTCTCATAGGTACAGCGATTTGGTAAATACACGGGGCGCGCTTCTTCACCACACTAGATCTCAGAAGCGCTTACAACCTGGTGCGTATCCAGGAGGGGGACGAGTGGAAGACGGCATTCAGTACTACCTCAGGGCATTATGAGTACCTCGTCATGCCGTACGGGTTGATGAATGCTCCATCAGTCTTCCAAGCCTTTGTAGACGAGATTTTCAGGGACCTGCACGGGCAGGGTGTAGTGGTGTATAMTGATGACATTCTGATATTCTCCGCTGCACGCGCCYAGCATGTGTCTCTGGTGCGCAGGGTGGTTGGTCGACTGTTGGAGCATGACCTGTACGTCAAGGRTGAGAAATGCCTGTTCTTCCAGCAGTCCGTCTCTTTCCTAGGGTACCGCATTTCCACCTCAGGGGTGGAGATGGAGAGTGACCGCATTTCAGCCGTGCGTAATTGGCCGACTCCCACCACGGTGAAGGAGGTACAGCGGTTTCTAGGGTTTGCCAATTACTACCGGAGGTTATCCGGGGTTTTGGTCAGGTAGCGGCTCCCATTACCTCACTGCTGAAGGGGGGCTCGGTACGTTTGCAGTGGTCGGCTGAGGCGGACAGGGCTTTTGGTCACCTAAGGGCTCTGTTTACCTCGGCTCCCGTGCTGGCCCATCCGGATCCCTCTTTGGCGTTCATAGTGAAGGTGGACGCYTCCGAGGCTGGGATAGGAGCCGTGCTCTGTCAGCGCTCGGGCACACCACCGAAGCTCCGCCCRTGTGCCTTTTTCTCGAGGAAGCTCAGCCCGGCGGAGCGAAACTATGATGTGGGGGACCGGGAGTTGTTGACTGTTGTCAGGGCGTTGAAGGCGTTGAGACATTGGCTTGAGGGGGCTAAACACCCTATTCTCATCTGGACTGACCACCGCAACCTGGAGTACATCCGGGCAGCGAGGAGACTGAATCCTCGTCAGGCAAGGTGGGCCATGTTGTTCACCCGTTTTGTTTTCACCCTTTCTTACAGACCAGGTRCCCAGAATGTGAAGGCAGACGCACTGTCCCGGCTGTATGACACAGAGGAGCAGCCCATGGATACTACCTCCATACTCCCGGCCTCCTGCCTGGTGGCGCCGGTAATATGGGAGCTGGACGCGGACATTGAGCAGGCGTTACGTGCAGAGCCCGCTCCCCTCCAGTGTCCCGCTGGGTGTCTGAACGTTCCGTCTGCTGTCCGTGACCGGCTGATCTATTGGGCCCACATCTCACCCTCCTCTGGTCATCCAGGCATCGGTCGGACGGTGCGCTGTCTGAGTGGAAAGTACTGGTGGCCCACCTTGGCTAAGGACGTGAGGGTTTATGTTTCCTCCTGCTCGGTGTGCGCCCAGAGGTAAGCTACACACCTTACCTGTTCCACAGAGGCCATGGTCGCACCTGTCGGTCAATTTCCTCCCCCCCCCCCACAGGGGAACACTATGATCCTGGTCGTTGTGGATCGTTTTTCTAAGTCCTGCCATCTCCTTCCTCTGCCCGGTCTCCCTACGGCCCTACAGACTGCGGAGGCCTTGTTTACACATGTCTTCCGGCACTACAGGGTGTCTGAGGATAGCGTCTGATCGGGGTCCCCAATTCACGTCGAGGGTCTGGAGGGCGTTCATGGAACGTCTGGGGGTCTCGAGCAGCCTTACCTTGGGTTTTCACCCAGAGAGTAATGGGCAGGTGGAGAGAGTGAACCAGGATGTGGGTAGGTTTCTGCGGTCTTATTGCCAGAACCTGCCGGGGAAGTGGGCGGCGTTCGTGCCCTGGGCCGAGATGGCTCAGAACTCGCTTCGCCACTCCTCCACTAACCTCTCCCCCTTCCTGTGCATATTGGGGTACCAGCCGGTTCTGGCGTCTTGGCATCAGAGTCAGATCGTGGCACCTGTGGTGGACGACTGGTTCAGGCGTGCGGAGGAGACATGTGACGCCGCCCATGTTCACCTCTACGGGCCGTGCTGCACCAGAACTCCAGCGCAGACCGTCACCACAGTGAGGCCCCGGTGTTCGCACCGGGGGACCGGGTCTGGCTCCCGACCCGAAACCCGCCCCTGGGGCCGCGGTTTGTGGGGCCATTTAAAGTCCTCAGTATACTGAACAAGGTGTGTTACAGGTTACAGCTTCCCCCCGATTACCGTATTAACCCCTCGTCAAACAGCTTCATATCCGTCCCGGAAGAACTAGTTGATTTCTTTTCTTACCTTGTATAATTATTACCCATACCTTCATTTATACAACTTCCGTACCCAACATCTCGGCCATTTAAATAATGAACTTACCTCGAATTTCTAGGCTTTCCAAGTTAACATCTACGCAACATTTCTATTATGAATATCATTCAAGGCAACACCAGTATTTCGGAAGTGAAACCATTTCTGGCAAATCTTTGCAATCAAAAATATTATTTCCTATATCGTTTCAAAATAAATTCGGGTCACATTTCTGACTGGACAGTCTTCAAAGGTCACAAGTACCCCACAGGGGGCATCGATACCACCAAACCCTATCGGGACCGCTCCGGAGGCGTCCCGCATGGGTTCTAAAGAACACTGTGCACGTTTGTATTACATTCCAATGATAAAACCAGGACAAAAAAGCAATTTCAGACTTTGGGAAAAGGACTTCCCCCTTCGCCTACAACGTGGACCTCCTTTATAGTAGTAATTTCGAATTTCAAGTAGCCAATTTTACTCCATTGCGATTGATTCGGAGCGGCAGTTTAATGTTAGAACAAGCGGTTCACCTTTCCATTTAAGTTTTTTTAGGCTAGGCTTACGTATATCTGAAATACCCTACTGTAAATTTCAAATGCCCAAGTAAACAAACATTTCATTTAATAGACATAATACTATTTTCCATGCAAGTAAATTCCTCCCCACCTTTCCTGGTTCATATTCACAGAATAATTTTAAGCCTACAAAAAATACAATGCGAATCTCTCATTTAATTGGGCCTATAGTAGGATATTATTCAAGTATTTTGCTCCTATGCATCCAAGGGAGCGTGGTTTATTAAATAATAGCCAACATAGAATTAACAGATGAACAGACAGTTCGATATTTGCTCTTTGAAGAGTGTAGATACCACCTGTAAGTAAGGCTACAGTTTGACATTTTGAGCATGCTAGGAAAACAGTTTCAAGAATTCGCGGGCAGTCAGCAAATTCTAGGTTTGGCTGAAAAGTAATGCAAAACATGTTTAATTCAACTATCTGTTTCCAGGTCCACAACAATTTTGCAATGTTTAATTTAAATTTTTAGAAACGGTCAGATACCAAGCACATTCTGTATCAAAGTTTTAAACATTCCTGCCAACACCCTCCAGAGACATTGAATCACGTTCGCCATTCTATTTCGTTACCAAAAAGAAACCTGCCTGCCCTGATTGCAAATAGAGAGAAATATAGCTCTCCACAACACTTTGTAGCACTAACTCGCAATCTGGCGTTTTTTGGTTGGACCCAAAAACCCTATGTGGGGATAAGTGAATGGTGTTTTGGATAAACCCGAAAACAAGGTCTGTGGCGGCAACGGCTTACGATCTTATACGTTTTATTCTAGAAATAACTTGCATCAGCTAACTAACTTTTTGAAGAATTGATGTTCACAAAAAAAGCATATAAGAGTGGCCACATAGACCGTGTCCCATGGAGTAGAATTGGTATAAAGAGTGCTGTCTATATTAGTGCTAGAAACACAGGTACCAACGGCGTCCACATAATAATCGTCACATAGAACAACATATACAGTAGATCTATATACACCTTGAGTGTTATAAGAGTACACCTCACATTATCTTTTTGGTTCACTCAATTTACCACCGCTCGCACTTCACAGAATAAGATACCATTAACATGTTACTAAACTGCTTGTAAGCCTCACCTGAGCAAAACACTATGGCCATATTCTGATACCCCAGTTTGAACTAGGTAATCACACATTGAAAATGTTGTATATTGCGCGAAATACTGGGTATTGAGAAGAGCCTATTAATATCAATTATAACTGGATTTATTATGGTGTTGAGAAATTTAGATATCCACCCAAAACAACTCACTCATCTATCAGCACAAATACCTGATTAAAGAAGGCCATATATATTATCAACAATATTAGTTAAGAGACACAGAGCTTGGAATTGGTCTAAGGTCCATACTATAGTTATTTATTAAAACTTAAAGCGTTGAAAAATATCACATTTACATAGTACATAAGACCGCAGTCCACACTTCTATATTCCACATCAGCATACTCTCTGTTGATAAGCAACCTTGTGAGTCACAGCGTACGTCACAAACATTTTACCTTGAGCAGTCTCTAGAGTTACAGGTAACGTAATTCCCTCAAGATAGCCAATAAGCAAGTATTAGCTTGGCACAGGTTGTCCTACTTGAATTTTATCCCATCTCACAGAGGAACTCTGGAGCTCTGTCAGAGTGACTAAGTATTGGTGGTTTAAAATGTCTTCCATTTAAGAATGATGGAGGGCGCTGTGTTCTTAGGGACCTTCAATGCTGCAGCATTTTTTGGTGATCCTTCCCCAGACCTGTGCCTCAATATTTTCGACCTCATGGCTTGGTTTTTGATCTGACATGCACTGTCAACTTGGGGACCTTACATAGACAGGTGTGTGCCTTTCCAAATCATGTCCAATCTATTGAATTTACAACAGGTGGACTCCAATCAAGTTGTAGAAACATCTCAATATAATCAATGGAAACAGGATGCACCTGAGGTAAATTTTGAGTCTCATAGTAAGGATCTGAATACTTACGTAAATAAGTATTTCTGTTTTTTATTTTATTTTTTGCTAACATTTCCAAAAACCTGTTTTCGCTTTGTCGTTATGGGTTATAGTGTGTAGATTGTTGAGAAAAATAAATAAATGTAATTCATGTTAGAATAAGTCTGTAATGTAACAAAATGTGGGAAAAGTCAAGGGGTCTGAATACTTTACAAATGCAGTGTAGTGTACTTTACACAGCACTTGTAGTTTTCTTTTAGAATGAACATTTTATGGAGGCCTAACAACTGTACAGTATGGCTTTGTTTCTGATTTGAATGCATTTGGCCATTTTGGAAAATAGTTTTGTCGAACTGCTGCTTCTTATCGAAGCATCCACCCCGTAGATTTAATCGATTTGTTTTGCATCCACCTTCGCCTTGTCACCTCCATAACCTCAGCTAAGCATGTGGTTAATTAACATTTTAGTATTCCTCCATTCAGAGTCCAATCGTCCCTACGCTCTGCTTTTACCCCACACACACACACAAACCAACCTCCTCATTCCTTTGAAGATGTTGTTATGCTTACAGTAGGTCAAAGGTAACGTCAGACAGAAAAATGCGTCATCTCTGATATACAGCTCTAATGAACCGGTAACTGCAATCACGTGGCAAAGAAAGAGATGTTTCCTTAGAGGAAGCCATGTGCATAACATCACTCGGTATGATGTCTGTCTGTCTGTCTGTCTGTCTAACCT
>NC_036847.1:2414107-2421014 GCF_002910315.2 Salvelinus sp. IW2-2015
GGTCGTTCATGTGTCTCTCCTCAGTCCGGTGGTGCTGGCCCGCTCCAGGGTCTGAGGTGCGGGAGGTTCCTCGCCCCTCTGGACATCGAGGGGCCCCGGCGTATTCTTCCTCCATACTGGATTCGAGGCGTCGGGCGAAGGGCCTTCAGTACCTCGTGAGTGGGAGGGTACGGTCCGGAGGAGAGATGCTGGTTCGGTGGAGGACGTTTGGACCCGTCACTGCTGCAGAAGTTCCAAGGTCTCCTCCGGATCGCCTGACCTCCCCTCCGGGTCGTCCCCGAGGCCGGTGTCGGCGCCTGCTGGAGCGCTCGTCAAGGGGGGTACTGTCACGACTTCCACGAAGTGATTCCTCTCCTGTTTGGGCGGTTCGGCGGTCGGCATCACCGGTCTTCTAGCCATTTTTAACAACTCTGGGTGTCGGGGTGTGAAGTCAGCGCAGGAACAGCAGAGAGTTCAATATAGTGCCTTTTAATGCACAACCGGCAAATAACACACCTCGTTTATTCCCTCAGGACTTTACCACACGCGGCCCAGCTTCCGGCAGGGCAAGCGGAGGGGCAGGTTTCGGGTCGAGAGCCAGACCCTTTCCCCGGTAAAACACGGGGGCCTCACTGCGGTGCGGTCAGCGCTCCTCTTCTGCTTCCATGCTGTTGGAGGGACTCCTGGACGGCCCTCCGGTCTCCTTGGAGCGCTGACCCAGTCCTCCACCGCAGGAGCCTGTCTGGTCGGATGCCATGGTGCCAGAGGCTGGTACCCCACACACACTGAAAGGGGATCGTTAGTAGAGGAGTGGCGTAGTGAGTTCTGGGCCATCTCGCCGCCAGGGAAGATCTCGCCCACTCCCTGGCCGGTCCTGGTAATACGACCGCAGAAACCTACCCACCTCCTGGTTCACTCTCTCCACCTGCCATTACTCTCGGGGTGATAACCGGAAGTCAGCTGACCGAGACCCCAGACGCTCCATGAACGCCCTCCATACTCGGACGTGAACTGGGGCCCCGATCAGAACGATGTCCTCCGGCACCCCGTAGTGCCGGAAGACGTGGGGTGAATAAGCCCTCCGCAGTCTGTAGGGCTGTAGGGATACCGGGCAACGGAGGAAACGGAGGACTTAGAAACCGATCCACAATCACCAGAACCGTAGTGTTTCCTGAGACGGGGAAGATCGTCAGGAAATCTACGGACAGATGAGACCATGGCCGTTGTGGAACGGGGAGGGTTGCAACTTCCCTCTAGGAAGGTGCCTAGGAGCCTTACTCTGGGCGCATACCGAACAGGAGGAGATAAACCCTAACGTCCCGAGCTAAGGTAGGCCACCAATACTCCCCCGAAGGCTCCCACTGTCCTCGCCACCCAGGGTGACCCGGGAGGTAGGACGTGAGCCCACCGAATCAGTTGGTCCCGAACACCAAGCGGCACGTACTTCCGCCCCGCCGGACACTGAGGAGGCGCGGGTTCCGCCCGTAGCGCCACTCGATGTCCGAGTCCACCTCCCATACCACTGGCTATCAGCCTCGAGGCGGGGAGGATGGGAGTGGGTTCGGTGGACCTATCCTCCGTGTCGTAAAGGCGGGACAGTGCGTCAGCCTTTACGTTTGGGAGCCTGGTCTATAGGTAACGTAAACCGAACCGGTGAAGAACATGGCCACCTTGCCTGACGTGGTTCAGTCTCCTAGCTGCCCGAATATACTCCAGATTCTGGTGGTCGTCCAGATGAGAAAGGGTGCTTAGCCCCCTCAAGCCAGTGTCTCCACACTTCAAAGCCTGACCACCGCTAACATCCCGGTCCCCCACATCATAGTTATGCTCCGCTGGCTGAGCTTCCTAGAAAGAAAGCGCAGGGGCGGCGTTTGGTGGCGTACCCGAGCGCTGGTGATAGCACGGCACCACCAGCCTCGGACGCGTCCACCCCACTATGAATGCTAAAGAGGGGTCTGGATGCGCAAACACGGCGATCCGTGAACAGAGCCTTAACTGTTGAAAGCCCTGTCCTCGCCTGCTGACCACCGCAACGACCGGGCCCCCTTTAGCAGTGAGGTAATGGGAGCGCTACCTGACCAAAACCCGGATAAATCCGGTAGTATTGGCAAACCCAAAAACCCTGCACCTCTTTTACCATGTGGCGAGTCGGCCAATTACGCACGGCCTTAATGCGGTCATCTCCACACCACCCCGAGGTGGAAATGCGGTACCCTAGGAAGGAGACGGCTCGTTGGAGAACCACATTCTCAGCCTTGACGTAAGGTCATGCTCCAGCAGTCCAAGCACCTGGTACCAGGAACATGCTCGGGCGTGAGTAGCTGTAGATCAGAATGTCATCATATAATCACACACCACCCCCTGCGTGCAGGTCCCTGAGAATCTCGTCTACAAAGGATTGGAAAACGGCTGGGCATTCTTTAACCCATACGGCATGACGCAGTACTCATAGTGGCCCGATGTGGTACTAAATGCGGTTTTCCATCGTCTCCTTTCCGAATACGCACCAGACTGCGTTGCCCACTCCAGAGCACGACCCATTAGGCAGAGAGACGAGGACACTCACCCTCTCCGCTCCCGAGGGAGTGGGGCTAACGGTGGCCAGGTATAGCTCCAGTTGGAGTAAGAACCCTGACACCGCCGCCCCCCTCTCTCTGCCGGGCCTCTGTTCTTTCTGAGTTCTTTTAGTCTTGCAGTGGGCTTAGCCTTGCTCTATTGCCATGGAGGTAAGTCCTTCAGTCAGGGAGAAAAGGTTTACCCTTAAATATTTGAAAATAACTTAGAAACGGATGTTCAGTGTGCAATTACGTGCACAATGACGTGCACAGAGCATGTTTTAATGTTTCATGCCTTTGTGTCATCAATGGCACAAGGGCACCTATCTTGCTGTCATTCACATCTCTCTGTTTGTCTCTCCCTGTCTCTCCATTCCTCCTGTACTCWWTTTCTCCCTTCCTRCCCCTCTGTCTCACTCCAACAGAGGGWKATTTGAGTGGRACTGGTCCATTTRTGAMCTTCTCAGTGCTGGGACWGGGCAGTGGGGCCAGTGAGGTTCTCTTAGCCAACGCCAAGGACTGATCCAGAATACAATAAGGTCATATTTGGGGAAAATGCTAAACAAATCTCTTTGCAATGCCAAATGTTCACCAGCAGGGGAAACTAAAAGGTACATTTTCTTTTAAAGGATGTGTACATACTTTGTAAGTAGAATTGTAATTTAACAGTACCCCTGAAWTTTTAAATGGACATTTGACCTATTCATTGTATATGTGTTTGTATAATCAGAGTTAGTGCCTCTATGCTCTGTGTCATCTAGGCCTACTGGATTAAAACCCATCTTAAACATCACAGGAAAACAAAATGCCCTGGTTAACTTAATRTGACCCTMTAAATCWAGCCWAATTTGAAAGTGAAATTCCTAAACATTTAGTTTGAAGGTCTCCAGCTCAGAGCAAATGTATGGCTTTTTTCAAAGGGAATGGAGGATTTCTCCACATATCAGGATTACAAGTGTGCAGACTGAACATCTAACTCGTCTGTTGTTTGAATGTTGTCACTGTTTTGTGTGACWCTGTTTGGACAAATCTCAAATGACACCCTATTCCATTTAAYGTGCACTGTGTTGGTTTGACCAAGTTGAGACTAAGGCTTTGTCTCATGTAGTCCCACATGGATACACAGCCACTGTCCTCACCAACACCTTCACTGTCACCGCTCACTGCCTTCTAAAACTGTGATCAACAATCAACAGCTTGTTGATAGTCTCCAAGACTATCACTACTGGCATGTCTTCACATGTAGTTGCACTGAGAGTCTTGTTAAATAATGAAAGCACCTATGTCTTATCCCTTGTTACCATAGAACTGAGGAATATCACCATAATAAACTGAAAACTTTGTTCAAGTCTAATCTTGAGTTTTCTTTTGATTGGCAGSGGTTTAAAATACTGTACACCAGCATCGGATAAAAAAAATAAGAGGCAAACACAAGGAAGAAACATCTGGTAAAACGTATTTGATAAAACACCAAACCCTACGAAAATCAGGGTTGAGAAACTAAAAATCCACAACCTCACACMTATAGACAGTCAACATTTGAATGGTTTACAGAGATTTACACATTTAAGTATTCACAAAACCAGAGCCAGAGAAGTGTATAT
This sequence comes from Salvelinus sp. IW2-2015, assembly GCF_002910315.2. Classification (NCBI taxonomy): domain Eukaryota; kingdom Metazoa; phylum Chordata; class Actinopteri; order Salmoniformes; family Salmonidae; genus Salvelinus; species Salvelinus sp. IW2-2015. The sequence continues at coordinate 2,418,246 of NC_036847.1, forward strand.
TGTACCAATAACAATGCACATAAATCAAGTGCTTTTGGAGTATATGGGAGAAAGCGAAAATACTCTTATGTAAATTCATGGGGTGCTTTTTTCAGGCACTGGAAGATGCTTCGGATGTTAGACTCTGCTACCAGAGCAGGAGAAAGATCTGTGATAAAGCTAATGTAATATAGTGTAAAACAAAGATCTATCTTTTATTTTATTTAAATTTTTTCACTGTCTCTATGCACATTCTACACACTCACTCACAGACACTCACACTGACACTCCAACACACTCACACTGTCACGATTTTCTTCCATAGGTGAAGGAGAGGACCAAAATGCAGCGCGGCTAGTGTTCAACATGTTTAATTAGACGAATAAACGGTAACACTAATACAAGTAACAAAATAACAAATGTGAAAACCGAGACAGCCCTATCTGGTGCAGACAAAACACAGAGACAGGAAACAATCACCCACCAAATGACACAAGTTAAATTTTACTTGGTTTTGATGCTGTAACAGACTGCTGTCGCCAATTAAAATTATTGAACTGAAGCAGCCTTACTTGCTCGGCTGTGCGTCACCGTTGCATTGTGGGAAATGCTTAGTATTTGTGTCGTGTAAAAGATCTGCGGGCTTCCGGCTTGTCGCGGTCTGCGGGAGCCGGTTCATAATTAATAACAATCAAGTATACATCTCCAGGGGCGTTAAAAAACCATTCTCCGCGGCCCGAGGATACACACAGGGGCACTTGAAGCGGTGACTCATATAATGCTGTAGGCGTGCTGTAAGTGGTCGCCGTGTTACTGTCATTTAGTGACACATTGCCCTATTACCTGGGCATGTGCTTAGTGTTTGGGGACTGCTGTGGGTCCATGGGTTTGCTGTGATCAAGTGTACTCATCACAAAATGAGTTTATGGCATACTCCTACTCACATATTTTGCCACTACTTTTTTGTCAAAAGTGCGGAGAACTATTTTGTCATAATTCATAATAGCTTCTAATGGTGAATTCTAAACGGTAATATTCTCGCATTTTTAGTAAAACAATATGTATTTAACTTTTGAAGTGAGCAGTATGTATAACTATTGTCACAATGAATTTACTTGAAAATATCTATTAATTCGGGTAATTAATTTTTAACCTTATCCCCTCTTTCAATCAAGTGTATGATGGAAAATTGCTGTTCAAAGAAAAATGACATTGCATCCATTGATTACCTCTGATGCTTCACCTGCTTATAGTAGTTGCCTTTGATGTAGAAAGAACAACTGCGACATGTTCCTAGGCAGAGCAAATGCTTAGTACAACCCTAAGCTCTGAGTTCCGTTCCCTAATCGCTCTCGAAACCGCACAATGGAAACGATGATCAAACGCTACTTTCTTGGCACCTTTTTATTATCTATACATAGGAGGCCTCCTATACTTCACATCCTCATCATGTACCCTAGCATAGTCCTACCTAGTGATATTCCAGAGAGAGTCAAGCTTATGAGCACTTCTAGGGTGATATATTGGGCTAGCTACTGGGCAAACTGACGTCGAAGTCTGTATTAATCTCTTCGAGAGGCACTAACACGGTGACAATTGCATTTCCAGGCGTTGCTCTTTCTCTAAACTTCATTAGCAAACTAGACTATAAAAAATTACATTTTATATATATAAAGTAGATGAGTTATGCTTACTATCTATAAATACATCAAATTAGGAATAAGTTTTGTAATTAACATTACTCCTTTACTTTTTTACGAATTATAGTATAACACAGATAATTTAGCCATATTGCCTATAGTGTCAGTTCCAGTTACTTAGGTGCGATCTGTAGTCCAAAATACCACATTTGACGCATTGCTCGCAGAATAACTGGAGTAACGATCGAGCCTGAAAGCAATAGGAGGCATGCTGAGCTCGTGACGGGAGCGGAATCCGCTCCACGTATTAATGTCTGGAAGGACCAATGGCAATGGAATTATTACAAACCACATGGAAATCACTATGTCTCGATTAGCCATTTCCTCGCAAATTGCTCTCCATTCCAGCCCCCAAAGTATCATTATGTGAGCGCCATCCTTCCCCTCAGTAGACCTCCACTGAAGGTTAGATATGGCATATAAGTATAGGATAAATGTAACACTCAGGCAATGAGTATTATAGTGGATAAACAGATAAACACAGCTAGCGAGCAGACGTGTGTGTGTGTGTGTTGTGTCTGTATGGTCAGGCGACACTAGACTGTGTCGTGTGAGCATAAACTGACATAGACTACACAGCAGATACACAGTCCCCAAAAGCCAACACTCTGAAGCATATAGCCATCAAGACCAACCAACCAACAAAGCATTCCATCACCTGATGGAAGAGTAAAAAAATAAAAACCTTGTGACCTGAAGTGTGAATGTGTGTTGTTGATGTGTGTAGGTAGTAGTGCTTGTGTGTGAAAGTTGTGTCCAGATAAGTGTGTTGATAGTGTGATGGTGTGATATGTGGACCCTGCATTAGATGTTGTGCTAGTAACGATGGTCCAGTATGAATGTGTTTGTGTTGTGAGCAAATAAAAGTGTGTGTCAACAGTTCTGAACAATAGTTCTTGTTGTGTTCATTTGCATTGTATTAGGTGATTGGTCACGACGTGAACGAAAAAGGTGGGAATTCTATGTTGTTGTTGTCTAGTTGTCCTGTTTCTGTGTCAAGCCTATACTGGTTTCAATCAGAGCAGCTGTCCATCGTTTGTCATACCCTGATTGAGAACAATTATATATAGGTGGCTTGTTTTGTGTGGGG
>NC_036847.1:2421039-2437595 GCF_002910315.2 Salvelinus sp. IW2-2015
AATGGAATGGTATCAAATGTGATTTCCATGTGGTTTGATACCATTCCATTGACTCCATTCCAGACATTAACGTGAGGCATCCTCCCCCCCAGCAGCCTCCATTGCTAACCTACCACTCCAGTATCCCTGCACAATGTAAATGTGGTATTGGCACTGACCCTGGAACTGACACTGCATATGGTTTACTRACTTTRTCGTGWTCTTCTATTTATTGTGTTTTTGTTCTACTTTACTTTTTTTAAATGTATTTTTATAGTACTTTTGCATTGTTGGGAAAGAGCAKGCWGGAAATGCATTTCACRGTGTTAGTGAGAATAAAAGCTCTCACGTCATTGCAGTGGCACCAAATATACCACTAGAGTGCTCTGCTGACCTGGCTCAGACTTCTATGGCAATGATGATGAAATGAGCTCCTGTGAAGATAATAAAAAGTGCCGGAGTAGCTTTATACTTTCCTTCCTTTCTGCAGGCGATAGGAACTGACAGGTTAGGTGTACTAGCATTCTGCAGATACATCCAGTTGTTTCTCTTCAAAGGCAACTACTCTAAGCAGGGGCGCATCATGATACAATGATGCAATGTCTTTTTTTGAACAAWGCATTTTCCAATCATCCCTGATTGAAGAGGGGATGGTTAAAMAATAGTTAATAGTCAATATTCWTTGGACAAAACCTAGTAAACAATACTGTGCATTCAAAGGTTAAATAGATATGTTACCAAAATGCATATTAAGTTTAGAATTATTCGAGCTATTAGAAATGACAAAATAGTTCTAGCCTTGAAAAAGAGTGGGCAAAATAGTGAGTAGGAGAGCCATACATTTTGTAGTACACTTGATCACAGCAAACATGGACCACAGCAGTCCAAAATAGAAGGGTAATGGGCAATGTGTCACTAATGACAGAAAGGAACTAAGACCTACAGATATATGTCAGAGTCAAGGCCCGCGGGACATCCGGCCCGGAGAAGTTTTTTACGGCCCCTGGGATGCTTGATTTATTATTAGAAACCGGCCGAGACCGCAGCAAGCCGGCAGCCCGCAGATTTTTTACACCGCCACAATACTACATTTCCCACCTGCAACGGTGACGCACCGAGCAGTAGGCTGCTTCATTTCAATATTTATGGCACAGCAGTCGTCAGCATCACAGTAAAATTAACTTAGATACCCATAAATGGCAAAACGGAAGTGACAACTGAGAACCGGGGGTTTCAAACAAGGTGGGAGTGGAGTATATGTCGAGGTAAGCTGGAAAACCTGTGTGTCTTCTGTGGTGAGAAAAGTGTGGGGTCTGAAAGAGTATAATCTGAGACGACATTATGAAAGAAAACGCGGAAAAAACAAGAATATGGACATGGACACAGGCTACAAAAGGAGAGAAAATTAACGAGGCTCAAATTCGACAGGCTCTGTTCAAAAAAGCTCAGTCAGAGTTACCCCGAATTGATGAACTTGTGGAAAGATGGGACACACCAAGTATACCACTCAACCTCAAACAAGTGACCATTAGTGCTATACATATTTAGAGTTTTTACTCAGTTCAAGTTTAAAAGTTAAAGTTTAATATTTGTTTTCACTGCATGTTACTTCTTTAAACAAAGTGTTGTTTTTGATTAATAGATTTTTGCACTTTATTTTATTGTATTTCAATCCAATTATATTTAAAAATATTTCAGTTGAGTGGATGATAGAAAATTGCTATTATTGTTTTTTTCTTTGAAGTAAATTAGCCCACTTTTGCTAAAATAGAAAATATAGGCTACTGATGGTGATGAATACCGGTTTCTTTCATTTAATTTCATGTTATGGGGTATTTTTATATAAAGGAAATTTGTCTTTTGTGTCTGTTGAAAATTAAAGATTACTGACAGAGCCATAAGAAAATATTGCTTTATTTATCTGATCATATTGGAATATATTTGTTAGTTTTCAGTAGGTTCAATTAGGTCACTAGACTATATGCGTCATTTAAAAAATTTTCAATGACATTCGAACAGTCGGCCCTCGGTTTGTAGCTAAATTTTTAATTTGGCCCTCCGTCCATTTGACTTTGACACCCCTGTCTACAGGAATGGTCAGTGCTTGACTTGGGATGGAAGAAGTGCAGGAGCTGTGATGATGTGCAGGAGCTGTGATGATGATTGTGATATGTGATATTTTAGTGACAAAAAAATTGCTCAAAAAATGAAATAAAAAAATTATAGCTAACATGGGATAGTTGATCTGGACATTTCTGACAAGTTATAAATAGCTCTCTAAGGTATGCAATGACTAACATGACTCATGATGAGGAACTGATGATGCACTACCCAATTTAGTAATGTCACCTTTCTACTATTACAATTTTCAAGAGTAAGTTTAAAGCCGGACAGAGATTTTTTTTGTGGGGTGGGCCTGCCGACCACTCGCGTCTAGGGGGCGTGCCCCACAGTTTGGTAACCACTGCATTAGATTATGTTCACCAACATTCACAAATGACATCATGCAATAAAGATTTCTGATTATTTATTGTTAATGGTTTATACACATTTTCCATGACTTCTCCATGACTTTRAACCACATTTTCATGACTATTATTATAGCCTACATGAAAAAGTTAGCATTATTGTCACTGGAAAGCTGCTGTGTCCGATCCCATGTAGACCTACCACCTCATGTGGTCAACCCTCCTTCTGGAGAGCTCCTGGGTGTGCAGGCTTTTTCAACATTACAACCAAATACTTTTATCTTTATAAAATTATTCCCTCATTCAATATAAATCAGCGATCAAATGGATAAGGTAGGTTACTTCAAAGCAAGGTATCTAAACTAGACATGTTTATATATATAAGGCTAAAATATTCCTGTTTCGGGGGAGATCTGCACAGCAAGTTATTTTGTCAATTAGGCTATTCTTAGAATATTTTTTACGTTGTCGGAATTACATGGCTACTGTTTATTAAGAGGGGAATCCCGGATTTCAAATGGTGCGGATTTATTTAGGCTATACAGTGCCCCTTACAAAAAAAATATTGCCGTTTTGGATGCAGTAATTGCAGAATAACTTTAGAAACTGCAGTTATACTGCACTCTAACTCTAAAATTACTGCAGTAAAAAGTTATTATTTTTTTAAAGTATTTATTTATATTTTGGACAAAGTATTTTCAACATACTGTAGTTATACTGCACTCTGACTGCAATCATTTCTCATAAGGGGCCGGTGGAAGGCAACTACAAAATTAATGTTTAGTTAGCTATAGTTACKGTAGCTAGTGAGATATCTGCTACAAGTTATGTTTTGAATTGGTGATCTAGTTAGTCTCAGTCATTAATTTATACCTGCTGTTGAAATGTTGCGCTCTCTCTCTTTAGGCAACAGCCCACTCACACTGGAACACACGCAGCACCACAGACATGCACCTAATGGCTGATATGTAGTTTTTTGACTGATTGATCATATTTTATAGTGTGCTTTCATTAATTACATTAACAAAAATTATGAAACTCATTTCCATGACCTTACAAACCCTAATTTGGCACATTTCAATCTGCGCAATCTTGAATAGCCACCTGTCACTGACAGAGTCATAGACTAGCGGCAAATAKATTTGAACAAAGCGGAATCAGGAAATTAATGCCCATTCGCCATTGCTATTCAAAGATGATCCGGCTTTGATCAACTGTTTTGCCTCCGTGTGTGAAWCTGGGCCAGTGATAGGCTACTTTGTTTTTATAGAGGAGCTGATAGGCTACGCAATTGCCCAAAAATGTGAAGTGCCGGTAAGGCGTTTCGGACAGCTCAGGCCCAAGTCAAGCWCTGGGAATGGTGAGAAATCCAAATATTCATTTAAACCAGGGTACTTAACAGCCTGTAGTTTGTACYTTAAAAAACGTTTAACTGTTTAAGGTGGTCCCCTTTTCTAATTGAGGCCAGAACATAGCTTGTAGGGAGGCAGGGTGGCCGTGGTGTAAGGACTTGTAGTGCCTTGCCATGGAGTAGTCTTCATTGCCTACCCGTATTGCATACTTGTGTTCCGCTTAGCCGTCTTGAAGGTGTCTCTTGTCCGTCCAGTGTAAAACACCTTGCACTGTGAACATTCCAATCTGTAGATGACATGGTTGTTTTACAGTTAATGCTTGACTTGATACTCTGTGTTAGCGGTGTCAACTACAGCCGGCCCGCTCATTAGGCAGGATTAGGCGAACGCCATGGCGGCAGATTGATGAGGGCGGCATTTTCTGAGCTAAATTGACCAAGACGCACCTCCAACAACAATACATAAAACCTCACTTAATTCTGCCCAAAAACAATGACAACTTCTCTCAACCAATGACATATGGGCTTTTTAGGTGAGCATGGACGCCGCCCTTTGATAAGCAGTGCCCACTTTGTCAAAGGCAGGGGGCAAAATATTTTAGCTTGTCCATTCCCAGCGTGCCTCTCCGGGGTGCTGTTGGAGAGACGCATCTCTGCAGCACTCCACCAACGTTCTGTCAAAAACATTATCTAACATAAATCATGTAGCGGATGTATGGTAGAAAGAGTACGTGGCCTTTTCTGTAGCCTACAGGCTGGAGATAAAATGTATGACAATGTAATGAGCAGTGGCAACCTGTCATTCAGGGCAGGTGGGGCATATATTTTGTCATTAATACATGTCACATATCAGTTTGCAAACAATGTAAATTATTTTTATAATAATTGAGTTAATAAAGCCGCATACAAACATGATTAATTTTTTGCTTTCTTGAGTAATGCAGGTGTGTCAGTCTAGCTCAGTGCTATCTGTGGTGGAGGGGCAGCCAGCGGAAAATACAGAGCGTAGGGGTTGGTAATGTTCTCTAGTTGCGCCGTGATTGGCTCAGTGTTCTATCACTCACGGGGACACTCCGTCACAGCAAAATCTACAGGGAGAGCTCGAAAATTCAAGCCCCTTGGGTGCTGCCATAGATTTACATTAGAAGTGCCCATCCAAGAAGGCTCAAGGTCATTGGCCACAGATACAATTACGTCAAATCACGTTATATCTACTATAGCTTTGATTGAACTGTCAACTTCATACTTTCAAAATCTTAACCGCATGTCTAGCTTGCTAGTTATCTTCATGAAGCAAGTCGACAATCTACTGGCAAATCCTTTTCAATCCTTTTCATATGAAGAGAAATTATAGATAAAACTTATAGGTGCTAATCGGCCATTGGATATAAACATTACACAACAAGTTGGAAATCGCAAGTTTAACAATGAGTGGTTTGGAAGGAATCAGTGGTTAACTGCAAGCCAAGCAATTCAGATTCATATTCAGAAAATGTTTATGTCGTCAGAGAGGCAATTAATTTAGAAGCAGTAATAAAAAATGTCACATATAAAAATAAAAAAAAGAATAGCAAAGGATATTTACTAGCAAATAGGCAGGGTAAGCGCAATTAGTCCAACATTTTGCATTCGGAATAAAATAATACTTGGTGCTATATATATATATATATATATTTTTTTTTACCTTAGGTAGTCTGTACCTGTGGCCAGAAGCAATCACTAGCCTGATACTCAGTGGAGAGGGTGTGTGTTCCAAGTCTGGGTTTAAGGGTCTCTTTTCCAAGCTTAAAAGGATAAAGATTCACATGCAACACCACYGGCCAGAAAATGTTGAATACATTGGCAATGCTGTCAATCCAGCATGACTTCTGRTGCCTTCAAAACATCTGGAAARTCGGAACTGGGAAATCTCAGACTTCAGTGAGTTCAAGATYACTAGGGACTCCCAGTTCAGACTGGGAAAATACATTTTTAACAGTCATCCAACTCAGATATCCAAGTTGGGAACTCGGTCCTCTTTCTAGAGCTCCGACCTGAAGATCATTGACGTCATGATTCACCCTTGTTTTTTTCCTAGTTCCCAGTTGTCTTGAAAGCACCAGAGAATGCCAGACTTTGATGACAAAGTGTGATGACACAATTTGCCCACAAGAAGGAATGCCACACCACCTTCCTGTTCAAGTGAGCACAGAACAACAAGGTGAGTCCAAAAATGTATTGTATGCTGCTGCATAAGTGATGTAATATGCCAGGGAGATTTGTATACTGTAGCTATGAAAGTAATAGTAAGTGTATTTCGTGTAGCAAGCTGTTAGTAGCCCATGTGCCTCACCCTAATAATTTGGTCCCTTTCCCCCTCAGAACGTAGCCTACTGTTCTGACTTGGTGGTGCACATATAGCCTATAACCTGTTTTAGAAAAATGTCATCATTGAATATTGTATATTGTATTGCTTTCATTGTCTGCTTATATGCCCCCTTTATTTATCCTACAGTTCTGACTTGGTGTGCAGGGAGAATACTGTAAGAACTGCCCGTGTTCTGCATTCCGTCGCTGTACATTTCAAAAGTGCTGAACAAATAGTTATATTGAATACGTCCGTCTTAACGCGCTCATTAATGTCTTAATCAAAATTACGGATTGCCTCTTATCCGGTCTTCGTTCCCTTATGCCATAGTTTGTACATCTCAATTATCGGTAGAAACCACATTTGTTTAAGCAAGTCAGCCATATCAGCTATGATTTTAAAAAGGCAGTAAATTAAGCTGAATGAACTGTTTCTCTGACAGACAAGGCTCCGCTGATAGCCAGGTGTAGCGGTGGTAAGGATTCACTCCATGGTGCTGAAAGAAAGCTCTGCTGTTGGTACACCTTTATGTAGGCCCTAACAGTTTGTGGGCACCGTTTGTCACCGTTATAATGRAATTAATGTATTGTTTAGTGTTGTGTAGTGGATTTACTGGCATGCCTCAAGATTTACATGCTAAAATCGCCACTGGTAATGAGATGGACACTTTTTACATAATTTAGGTTTCTCCGATCAAATATCTTAACTAAATGGCGCTCAATCAAATAAAAAATTWGCTGTCATGTTAACAAACAACATATCATAAAAACAGGACAGGTCAAAGTAAAATGGACAATATGGAATGGCCAATCACAACTGTTGTCCAGGAGTTTCACCCCATTGTCATGATCAGTGGTTTCAAGTTTGTAGCTGATCATAGCGAAAAAGAAAATTCTTCTGCATTTCCCAATGTGTAAACACATTGCAAATAGTCTCACGATAAAGATGGGTAGCTGATATTCAGAGTTTAAATTGCCAAATTGATTAGTCACAGGAATCAGGACCAATAAAGGCAATGCAATTGCCTGTTTTTATAAACGGTGGGCCTTCCACATGGATGGGCATTCATAAAATTCCATTGCAGGCCGACATAGTAGGCTACACCCCAGTAAGCACGAGCCGACATCTTTTGTACGTCTTTTTTAGTCCTGTCTGGACATCGCTTTTTAGTGTTTTACAAACGGTAGGCTTACCTCATAGATGGGCATTCATAKAATGAATCTTCAGACAACCTCAGTAAGCACGGACTGACGCCGTCCAGACCAAATCTGAACCAATCATGTACGTCTATGTTTGGTTCGGATTTGGTGCGGTCCAGACTAGCCTTGATTTCAACGTCCACGGACATAGATTTTGGTCCGGCTCAAGAAGCGATTCTCCAATTCTGCAGTTTTGACACTGTAGACTTTTTCCTGAAAGATTGATGTGTGCAAACAGCCATTGTCCTTTTTACTAATGTCAATATCTAAAAAATGTATGTTATCCTTGCTGTACTCAATAGTTAGTTTGATGTATTGGTGGAAGGAAATAAGTTCATCTTCTGAGCCAGACCAGAACAGYCAGACATCAATACATCYCCCTTCCACCAACGAACAGCATTAACCCTAACATCAAACAAACTATTATCCGTTAGGATACTYGCTACCGTTGGATAGATGACGAGTACCCACAGAGCACAGATGTCAATTCAARGTCTATTCCATGTTGGTTCAACGTGTGTGCCCAGTGGGTGGTGTCTAGTTTGATGGTCACTGTGGCAGATTCCTATTCTCAGGGGCTTTGCTGCAGTGAGCTGTGTGTTTCCATCTTTGCTCCTGTCTGCAGAGGGACCCAGAACAGAGAGCAYAGGGGGAAGAGAGAGTCGGGATGGGGGTGAGTGGTGATTGTTCTGTTTGAATCCCAGTATTCCCAGTCCTAGTGGACAGCTATTAATAGTCCCACTTCAAATGATCTGCGGCCATGATMATGATAATGCCGTTCATCTGAATATGAAATACTTCAAATATTATTTTCATTTCAGAGACTGCCACCTCCAACCAACTCAGGGGTATAACACTTCGTTAGAGACATATACAGAGAGAGATACAGAATGTGTARAGATCTGTCTATTGTCCTGCTTAGAGTGGATGTGTGTCACAATCTGGCTCATGGTGTGTCTGCGTGTTTCCACGGTTACCAATGGCAGCTATGGGAAAGAAAGGGGGAAAGTGTATCATTAGTTAGTCATTCTTCCCTCAGACTCCATCAGTACATAGCTACAATAGCAGTTATGTGTGTCCCTGCCACACCTAGGATTAGAATGCCATATGATCTTATTTTGAGAGGTAAGTACAGAACAGTGGAACTGGATTTTATGAAATTGACCATGAGCCGTGTATTCAAGGCAGGAGACTGAACCATAAAAGGATCTAGCAACATAACCGACGCGTGTGCAACTATGGGGCAAAACAGACTGGGTTAGCTTAGATTGTTGACCACACGTAAACTATATTTCACCTRCAATGTTTATTGAAAACARAAGTACATTAGCACAATGAGCACTTGYTGTTTCTTAAATASAGCGTTACAGGTGTTGGTTAGCTATCTATCAAATTGTTGCCATATTAGCATAAACACCTGAAAACAAGACATGGTATCAAGAACAAGATATCACTAAACATGGCGGCTTCTTGTCATTGTTGCGAGCCATCTGGCCATCCAGAACCACAGCAACACACGACCTTCTGCCCCATTGAAATGCACACATTGTTTTTGTGACATTGTCAGCTAGCACGTCTATACAGAGTCTGAGAAAGTGAGATGTTAATTGTATATGCAGTGAAAGTACTGAGACACAGTCTAGTCAAGGTCTCAGGTTCAATTTAACAGTTCCCTCTACATCTGTATCTGAAGACAGTGAGTCACCACACACTCAGCCAAATGACCACTCATTCTCTCACAGCTCCTTGGTGTGCCTTGGCCTGCAATGATTTGTTCCATTGAAATGCAGTTGCTATGATTCTACYAAACTATGACACAAGTTGAATGTGGGTTAGCTAAGCTGAGGAGTAGGTCAGTATTTTCAGACTGCGGCACACCCTCTCTCTCTCCATACGTGTTCTGTTTCGACCCGTCAGGTCCAGTGGTCCAGGCTGTCTGGGAAAGACTCATGATGTCCCACTTTCACCGCATTACTGCGATTTAAAAAAACGTACCTGGTGCTCAGCCTTCCTCAAAGCTGTGTGTTGGAGTATTTGTGTGTGTGTGAGAGTGAGTGAGCGAGATAGTGGTGGAGAGATAGCGAAGGTGTACATGTATGTATGTGTGTGTGCTTGCTGGYGGTAACTATGGGACAGGTCAGGAGACAGACAGTGAGGTCACATGGTCCCTGGCTGTTGTCTCTGTTTTCATGTTGGTCCCCTACACAGACACTATGCTGTTTATGAAAGCAAACCTCTCACTCACTGGGACAAAAMATTTCTGGACTAGCAAATAAACAGTAGTTGAGTTTTTTGGGGGGGGAGTTTCCGTGGAGCCCAGGAACAGTGTGTGTGTTCGTGGGTCAGGTTGGTGGAGCAAGGGGTGTTAGCAAGGTCAGGAGATATGGAGAGCAGGACAGCTGCTGAGTCATGGACAAACTAGTGGGGGTAAGTGCAAACAGTACCTGTTTGTGTGTGTGTGTGAGAGAGAGTGATAGATAGAGAAAGAGTGTGTGTGTGCGTACATGTGTGTGTGTGTGTGTGTGTGCGTGTGCGTACGCGCGGATCATACTTGAGGGGCTGGTTGGTTGTGCATATCTGTTAACTGGGCAGCCCTTTGATTGTTTTTTTGCACTCTGAAGGCGGTGATGAAGACGGTGTGCACTACGATGATGAAGACGAGGCCTGTAGCCAGGTTCTCCATTAGATTCAGCCTGAAGTGCTTACTCTGGTCATTCAGATTCCACCGCACTGTGGAGAGAACAGGGGACGTTGGTACATGAGCTATACACACACATACATGCATGTGCACTCTCGCTTACTCTCTCTCACACACACACACACACACAKAAAAGTATAATCATGAATGAATGATAGCAGCTAGCCCGGAACTGAAGACAGCCCATAGTAATATACTGCTTTGAACTTGGCTCCCTGTATAAGTTTCCCTACGGCCTGGTCCTCATGTGGCCCGGACTGAACTCTGCCAATTCTCTACTCAGCTCAGAGAAAACATGTGACCAGGACATATTGAGCAGTAGGAACAAAAATAACAGCTCAACTATATTATTTTACAGTGGGGCATGGTTAATAATGGCGTTTATGAATTGTTGTGTAGTGGATGCAGATGTTGGGATCACATGTGCATATGCTTGCATGTGCGTGTGTGTCTGGCAGATCTGCGGAGGCTAAACGGTGTGAGGACCCCTGCCTGTGTCTCTACTGTGTGTGTGTGTGTGTGTGTGTGTCTGGCCCAGCCCAGGGTCATGGTATGTTGAGCATTCACACAATGCACCACCAATCAGAGAGGGGGGCAAGTGGGGTCAGAGGGAAAGAGAATTGTAGATTTTTAAAATACTTTTTAATGGGACAGGAAAGGGGATACCTAGTCAGTTGTACAACTGAATGCATTCAACTAAAATGTGTCTTCTGCATTTAACCCAACCCCTCTGAATCAGAGAGGTGCGGTCGGCTGCCTTAATCAGTCATTTAGCAGATGCTCATATCCAGAGCTACTTACAGGATCAATTAGCATTAAGTGCCTTGCTCAAGGGCACATTGACAGATTTTTCACCTAGTTGGTTCGGTGATTCAAACCAGTGACCTTTCGGTTACTGGCCCAACACTCTTAACCACTAGGCTACCTGCTGCCTATGAGGTAAGCAAGCAACATTATGGGAGAGGGGAGGTGGCAAGAGGTGAGGGCAGGAGGTCACGGGTGAGATTAGGGGAGGAGATAGGGGAGTGGGGAAGAGAGAATGAGAGAGGAGATATGGAGGGTGGAGAAGGGAGAGCGGGGGTTTGGGGAGGGATTAGGGGTGTGGAGGAATGGGAGGGTGGGGGAGGTGTGGTGTGAGCGACAGTCAAAGGGGAGTGGGAGGGGGGATAGAAACAAGCACAGTGTGATAGCACTCTCGCGTGCACATTTGGCATCTCTGACACATGCATCCCTTTAGGGAGGAGTTCACTAGTGGAAAAGTACAGTATAAATTAAATAAAGTAAAGAAYCCTCGTGACTTGGTGAATGAGTTTTAATGCAGAGAGAATGGTTAAAAACATATGGGTTGGACATCCTACTGATGCATTCCTATTGGACAATGTAAGAGATGAGTTACAGTGCTGTGACCTGGGCTGCACCATCCATTGACTTTCTGGTTTCACAGGAAACATACACTTTAAACCAGAGTGATATGCTGCAGCAATCCTGAGAGCAAACGTGAGGGCAGTGCTACACACATATGTCAGAGTCAAGGCCCGCGGGCCACATCCGGCCCGCGAGAGAGTTTTTTACGGCCCCCTGGGATGATCTTGATTTATTATTAGAACGGCCCGCAGACCGCAGCAAGCCGCAGCCCGCAGATCTTTACACGCCCAACTCAATTTCCCACAATGCAACGGTGACGCAACCGAGCAGTAGGCTGCTCATTTCAATATTTATTGGCACAGCAGTCGTCAGCATCACAGTAAAATTAACTTTCAGATACCGCATCAAAAAATGGCAAAACGGAAGGTGGACACGAGAACCGGGGGTTTCAAACAAGGTGGGAGTCGGAGTATATGTTCACGGAGGTAGCTGGAAAACCTGTGTGTCTTCTGTGTGATAAAAGTGTGGCGGTACTGAAAGAGTAAATCTGAGACGACATTAATGAACAAACACGCGGACAAAAACAAAGAATATGGACATGGAACAAAGGACTACAAAGCAGAGGAATTAAAACGAGGCCTCAAATCTCGACAGGCTCTGTTCAAAAAGCCAAATCACAAGGCCAGGCTGCTGTCAAGGCCAGTTTTTTTTGGCAGAGAGATCGCTAAATCAGCCCGGCAATTTACGGAGGGGGATTTCATCAAAAAACTGCATGATAAAGTTTGTGACGAAGTTTGCCCAGAAAAAAAGGCAACTCTTTTTAAATGTGAGTCTGAGCAGAAACACCATTGCCGAGAGAGTAGACCAGTTGTCCATCAATCTAAAAGAGCAGCTTGTGAAAAAGGGAAAAGATTTCATTGCATATTCCTTGGCTGTGGATGAAGCACCGACATTTCTGACATTGCCCAGTTGCAATTTTCATCCGCGGAGTGGACCCAGCCAAGCGTGACAGAGGAGTTTTTGGTTTACGTCCTACTGCAGTGGACAATCTACGGGGCATGAATATTGGTATGAAGAGGTTGTCAAGAATGTGTAAATGAGATGGCAGTGCCTTGGAAACTCGTGGGTTTGACACACCGACGGAGCACCCTGCCGATGTGTGGACACAGGAGCCGGACTGGTGCGAAGATACGGGAAAGATGCAACGAGGAGGAAACGCGACAGGTGAGCTGACAGCGTATGCATTGTAATCATCACCAGGGATAGACGTTGTGCGGTAGGCTTGAAAAATGAGCATGGTAATGAGCATCATCACGAGCGACAGTTAACTGTTAATCAGCAGCCAAAAGGTTTGAATCCACCGCCAGTTCAAGGCATTTCTGACGAGTTAGCAAAACGAGCATGGTGAATTTTGCCTTATCACACAGAGCGCTGCGAATGCGATAGCGCCAGGAGAAAGGTGCTTCAAAAGATGTTTCGAGCTCGGTGAGGCGAGATTTGTCTGTTCTTGACAGCAAAGGGAAGACACAACAAAACTCCGAGACGAAATGTTTCTGTGTGAAATGGCCTTTTCTCGTGTGACCATACGATCCTGAATGCAATGAACTTGCAAGCTGCAAGGGTCGGGATATGTCATCTCTGATATGTACAGTACAGTGAAGGTCATTTTAAAACCAAACTGCTCTGTGGAGACGCAGATGCGGAAAAGAAAATTTGAGCCACTTTCCAGCTGCCAGAAGCCATGAAAGAGAAGCTCTCTACCAGTAGGGGTTCCGAGCGCAACAGTTGGCTGATAATAAAAGTAGGTATGCTTGCCGCTGACTCGACGCCGACTTTGCTGACTTTGAAGCACAAAAAAGCAGTTGGAACTGCTCGTAACACATTTGCTTTGACGTTGGAAGCTCAACCACTCAAACCTCCAAATGGAGTTGGATTGCTCCAAATGCAATGATGCACTGAGGGCAAAATATCGGCAGTGGGGCGCGGAGTCGCCCGTTTTCCCCCGACACAATGCCCAGCTGCGCATCGCGCTGCCTCAACGTTGTCATGTTTTGACACAAACCTGTGTGAACAAACTGTTTTTGCAACCTGAACAAGAACATACACAGAACCTGACCTACTTGCTGAACAACCTCCACTCAAGTTCTGAGGATTTCCTCAGCTCAGACGCCTTACCCGAAACATTCATGAAGCTGTGGAACAAGATGGACACCACCAAGTATCACGCCCTCAAACCTCAAAAACAAGGAACCATTACTGTCAATCACATATTTAGAGTCTTTTACTCAGTTCAAGTTTAAAAAGTTAAAGTTTAATATTTGTTTTCACTGCAGTTACTTTCTCCTATAAACAAAGGTGTTTTTGATTAATAAGTATTTTGCACCTTTATTTTATTTATTTCAATCCAATTATATTTAAAAATATTTCATTGACGTGGAATGATAGAATTGCTATATTTGTTTTTCTTTGAAGTAACATTTAACCCGCATTTTGCTAAAATAGAAAATAGGCTACTACTGTGCCTTGAATACCGGTTTCCTTCACTTATGTTCATGTTATGGGATTTTTATAAAAGGAAATTGTCTTGTGTCTGTTGAATTAAAGATACTGACAGAGCCATAAAACAATATTGCTTTATTTTATCTGATCATAGGGAATATATTTGTAGGTTTTCAGTAGTTTCAATTAGGTTCTCACTAGACATATGCGTCATTTAAAAAAATTCAATGAACATTCAAACAGTCCGCCCTCGGCTGTAGTCTAACTTTTTTATTTGCCCTCCGTCCATTTACTTTGACACCCCTGTCTACATGATAGGCTCCTGAGTGGCACAGTGCAAGAGGAGTCACTACAGTCCCTGGTTGAATCCAGGCTGTATCACATCCGGCTGTGATTGGGAGTCCCATAGAGCAGCGCACAATTGCCCCAGTGTCGGCCGGGTTTGGCCGTCATTGTAAATAAGAATTTGTTCTTAACTGACTTGCCAGTTAAAATAAAGTTTAAAAAAAACTGTAATGATGGTAGAGCACGCTCTTCCAGCTGCCTGAAGATCAATCCCAGCTAGCACATTTGGTTCCTTGAAGTGTGGAACATACAGTACCGTTTTTGTTTCCCTTCTTCTTTTTTTTAGTCATTACAAAGCTTCATTGTACGTCATTCAAACAACCCATTTCAAAGAAACAAGCACTCATTAAAGCCAGTATGACCAATTAGTGGCTTGGCCAACAACCGTGAACACACTCAAGAGATAGAGAAGTTCTGTTTGACACTGAGAACAGAATGTTGTAGTTTATAAATATCATTCTTATAATGTTCTTTGAACCTTTAACTAGTGTTTCTTGTGTTTTTTATTGAAAAGTTGTTCCTTAAGTTCTAGAACATGAATTAAATAGAACCATGAGAAACTTGCAGAAAATGTTATTGCTGAAACTGAAATTCCCACAGAAAGAATGTTGTCTTAACTTCTCTAGGTATTGGGACGTGCGTCCCATCCTCGTCAACACCAGTGAAACTGGCAGGGCGCGCAATTCAAAAACAACATAAATCCATATATTAAACCTTCCTCAAAACATACAAGTATTTACCACCCTTTAAAGATAACACTTGTTCGAATCCAGCAAGTGTCCGATTTCAAAAAGGTTTTACGACAAAGCAAACCAAACGAGTATTAGCGTATGAGCCAAGTCACAGAAAAAGAGACAGCCATTTTTCCAGCCAAAGGAAGCAAAGTAACAAAAAGCAAAATAGAGACATAAAATAATCACTAACCTTTGAATATCTTCATCGATGATGAACTCATTACACTTCATTTCACAATACATGTATTTTTCTTTGTTAATTTCATATTTATTCCAAAAATCCACAGTTTAGGTGGGACCTACTGCTCAAAATTGGCAAAAAGCCTGAGAAAATGCAGAGCGCCGAATTCAAATTAATTACTATGAAAATCACATGTTGGGATGTGGCTCCCTCTAGTGGTGCTTTTCCATATAGACTTACCCACACTCCAGCGTTTTGCTAGTGTTTTATGTTAATGTCAGCTCTAAAGACTTATGGCGAGGGCATCAACAATCTCCGCATCATTCAAGTCTGTTGCTTTGTGAGAAGGTGTTAAAGTTCACAGTTAGCCATTGTTATGTAAAAGTCAGCTGAAAAGAACACAGAGCATTGCCTTGGCCCCAATTGAGAGCAGGTCTACCAGATCCATGGGTAAAATACTGGGGTAAATCCTTTATGTAGAAATCAATGTTATAAACTCTGGGTGGTCATGTTTGTGAGGCACCATCTTTTACTTGAGCATTATTTATGTCACTGTAAACAAGGGCAACAAATCCCAAATCCAGTGATAATCAAACAGAACAGAAAATACAACCACTGTTGTAATGTTTGGCGGAAAGAAGCAAACATTATTTTTGTCCCCAACATTTACTACGCTTTTCCACTTGTGCTCTAACTAGCTATCCCCCTTTCCCTTTGTTTACATTTTCTCATGAATGGATTTCACATGAATTCTTGGTTATTCCCATCTATGCAAATGGTATGTCCGGCATCGAGTGGTGTTTTGCTGTATGACATGACTGGAGTCCTGTCTATCTCTGTAACATGCTGACCAGACCAGACGGGTCGCGTGCGCGAGCGTTGCAAAATAAATGTACACATATGTTATTCAATCATTGCACCCACACTGAGCATCTGCTTAGCCAGATGCTAATCTAGAACTTGGTTCTATTTGTGACACTGGATGCGCTGCAAGTCCTGCATCTTCCATCTCCTCATTGGTTTTTAGGAGCATAAATCACATTTCAAATCAAATGTATTTATTAAGCCCTTCTTACATCAGCTGATATCTCAAAGTGCTGTACAGAAACCCAGCCTAAAACCCCAAACAGCAAGCAATGAAGGTGTAGAAGCATGGTGGCTAGGAAAAACTCCCTAGAAAGGCCAGAACCCAGTAAGAAACCTAGAGAGGAACCAGGCTATGAGGGGTGGCCAGTCCTCTTCTGGCTGTGCCGGGTGGAGATTATAATAGAACATGGCCAAGATCTTCAAATGTTCATAGATGAACAGCAGGGTCAAATAATAATAATCACAGTGGTTGTTGAGGGTGCAACAGGTCAGCACCTCAGGAGTAAATGTCACGTCCGGTGAA
>NC_036847.1:2438913-2441387 GCF_002910315.2 Salvelinus sp. IW2-2015
CAGTCAGTTCCACTAGGCGCAGGCAGAAAACCAGTGAAACTGGAGCAGCAGCACCATCCAGGTGATTGGGACAGCAAGAGTCATGCACGCCATGTTAGTCCTGAGCATGCCTCCTAGGGCTCAGTTCCTCCGAAGAGAAAAAAAAAGAGAATTGATAGAACGAGAGAAAGAGAGAATCTAGCAAAGCGATAACTAATCTACTCAATACCCATCCCGATCGGATCTTCTCATCAGAAACGCGAACTTTAAGAATAAGCCCTAGCCTAGCGCAACAGGAATATTCATATAATATAAATACATTGAAACACAAGTCCATTACAGCAAATGAAAGACACAAACATCTTGCTATCTCTCTTCTTTTTAAACAGGCAGGATATAACCCTACCCACTTTGCCAAAGCACAGCCCCCACACCACTAGAGGGATATCTTCAACCACCAACTTACCATCCTGAGACAAGGCCGAGCATATCCCACAAAGATCTCCGCCACGGCACAARACAAGGGGGGGCGCCAACCCAGACAGGAAGATKACGTCAGTGACMCAACCCACTCAAGTGACGCACCCCTCCTAGGGACGGCATGGAAGAGCACCAGTAAGAAATCTGTTATAAAACATCCCCACCACATTTTTTTTTTAAACTTACAAAATATGCACAAATATATATAAAACATGGCTACAAACTATGAAACGAGCTCACAAATTATAAAACGTCCACGTACTGTAATATACATCCACTATACTTTTAGTTTTGGATGTTATGATGATATTCCCTGGAGGTTCGGGGCCCACAGGGCAGGTGCCCTGCGTGCCCATTCGGTAATCTGGCCCTGATCATCAAGTTAAACCACAGGTATTGTTGCTACACATCCTCACACTGTCTTGGAGGATAAAACTGAGACTGTAGCCAGCTTCCATTTTACCTAATTTTATTGTCCAAAGAATGTTCTCATAGTCCAGAAGTATTGTATGAATATCCACAATGTTGGTGCCATACAGGAGCCCTGACCAATCTGCCTCCAAAAGAGGACTGCTGGTTTTAAGGATGGTGTGGAGGTCAGTGGTTGATGATCTGAGCACCACCTGAGATGGTGAGTATGGTTTCAGGAGACCACTATTGAGCTGGGAGATCAGATAGGAGTCAATGAAGTTACATGGGGGTTTGGATGATAGTGTCAAATTTCTCAGAATGAGCGAATATATTGGAGTTTGGAGACTGGAGGGGATAATAGTCAAGTTGGGAAATGTGCAAATATATAGATACAAATATATTGTCAAGTTGGGGATTATTCAGATATTCCTGTTGAAAAAGAGAAAAGACAGAAAGATATAATCCTACAGTATATTAAATTCACCCCATTATGCCAAAACTGGTTGAATAAACGTTGTTTCCACCTCATTTCAACAACACAAAAATCTATGTGATAACGGTGAATCAAAGTGGAAAACAAAATTGGATTTATTTTACCCAACTTTTAACCAACATTTTGGGTTGATTTAACATTTTGGTTCCCAAATTTAAATCAAACCTAGACATTGAACTGATGTCTGTGCCCAGTGGGATTGGATTTCTGTAATCATATCAGCTCATTTGTCACACTTCTTCTAATCATCCAGAGAGAATGTACCTTTCTTTGAGGTTAACCTTTGAGATGACCTCCCTCAAGGATTCTCGCTCTTTCCTCGGAGCGAATTTGTCCCACATTTTAGRAAAGTCGCCATTGGTGGCCACGTTTCTCAAGATATTGCGACCATGATGCCTATGGACAAAAATATTAATATCATCTTAAACGTGCAACATATCAAATAATTTCTGCTGTCTGTGATTAAAAACAGTACTCAATTGATGGCAACCTGAGAAAAAATATCCCATCAAAGTAAGACATACATTAGGTAGAATTTGCAAGAGGGTCGGTTTGAGTAATGCTCCGCATTACCTGATCTACAAATCATCTCAACTATCTAACAACGGGGTATTAAAACGTTCGTTATTATGAAAATCTTAGCAAATCTGCACAGCGCTTGGCTCAGGCCGACCATTGTGATCAWGTAGGGTTGTCTTCATTAGGCACCAAACAGAAGGAAGGAAACTGAATCAGGRACTGACTATTTGGACTCATTTACATTTTACATTTTTACCCCAATTTCGTGGTATCCAATTYGTAGTTACAATCTTGTCCCATCGCTGCAACTCCCGTAAGGACTCTGGAGAGGCGAAGGTCGAGAGCCGTGCGTCCTCCGAAACACAACCCAGCCAAGCCGCACTGCTTCTTGACACACTGCCCGCTTAACCTGGAAGCCAGCTGCACCAATGTGTCGGAGGAAACACCATACACCAGGCGACCGTGTCAGTGTGCATTGCACCCCGCACACCACAGGAGGTCGCTATTTGGCTTTGTGAGAAGAACATCACTGCTGGCCAAACATCCCGGCTAAGCTTTTGGCTTTTTAGCTTTCAAACCCACATGAGTGCCT
>NC_036847.1:2446923-2451141 GCF_002910315.2 Salvelinus sp. IW2-2015
TAACCCAAGTTTAAGGGATTAAAGAATTTGTACATAAAAGATATATGAATGATGATGGTACAGAACGGCATAGGCAAGATGCAGTAGATGGTATCGAGTACAGTAATACACTATTGAGATGGTAATGTAGGTATGTAAACATAAAAGTGCATAGTTTAAAGTGGCTAGTGATACATGTATTACATAAAGATGCAAGATGCAGTAGATGATATAGTACCGTATATACATATACTTATATTAAGGCATTGTTTTAAGTGGCTAGTGATAAATATTTTATCAATTTCCATCAATTTCCATTATTAAAGTGAGCTGGAGTTGAGTCAGTATGTGCAGCAGCCACTCGATGTTAGTGGAGGCTGTTTACAGTCTGATGGCCTTGAGATAGAAGCTGTTTTTCAGTCTCTCCGGTCCCTGCTTGATGCACCTGTACTGACCTCGCTTCTGGATGTAGCGGGGTGAACAGGCAGTGGCTCAGGTGGTTGTTGTCCTTGATGATCTTTATGGCCTTCCTGTGACATCGGGTGGTGTAGGTGTGCTGGAGGGCGGGTAGTTTGCCCCCAGTGATGCGTTGTGACAGACCTCACTACCCTCTGGAGAGCCTTACGGTTGTGGGCGGAGCAGTTGCCGTACCAGGCGGTGATACAGTCCGACAGGATGCTCTCGATTGTGCATCTGTAGAAGTGTGTGAGTGCTTTGGTGACAAGCCGAATTTCTTCAGCCTCCTGAGGTTGAAGAGGCGCTGCTGCGCCTTCTTCACAAACGCTGTCTGTGTGTGGTGGACCAATTCAGTTTGTCTGTGATGTGTACGCCGAGAACTTAAAACGTACTACCTCTCCACTACTGTCCCGTCGATGTGGATAGGGGGGTGCTCCCTCTGCTGTTTCCTGAAGTCCACAATCATCTCCTTTGTTTTGTTGACGTTGAGTGTGAGGTTATTTTCCTCACACCACACTCCGAGGGCCCTCACCTGCTCCCTGTAGCCGTCTCGTCGTTGTGGTAATCAAGCCTACCACTGTAGTGTCGTCCGCAAACTTGATGATTGAGTTGGAGGAGTGCATGGCCACATAGTCGTGGGTGAACAGGGAGTACAGGAGAGGGCTCAGAACGCACCCAGTGGGGGCCCCAGTGTTGAGATCAGCGGGGTGGAGATGTTGTTACCTACCCTCACCACCTGGGGGCGGCCCGTCAGGAAGTGCAGTACCCAGTTGCACAGGCGGGGTCGAGACCAGGGTCTCGAGCTTGATGACGAGTTTGGAGGTACTGCTTGTGTTAAATGCTGAGCTGTAGTCGATGAACAGCATTCTCACATAGGTATTCCTCTTGTCCAGATGGGTTAGGGCAGTGTGCAGTGTGGTTGCGATTGCGTCGTCTGTGGACCTATTGGGGCGGTAAGAAAATTGGAGTGGGTCTAGGGTGTCAGGTAGGGTGGAGATGATATGGTCCTTGACTAGTCTCTCAAAGCACTTCATGATGATGGAAGTGAGTGCTACTGGGCGGTAGTCGTTTAGCTCAGTTTCCTGACGGGAGGGGTGCGGACGGGCATCTACCCTTGGTGGCGGCTCCGGTTCTGGACGCAGCCCCACCTCCTTACGCTGATCCCTCCGCTTTTGTGGAACCGGACCGTGGATCATCGCCGGAGGCTCTGGACTGCAGCTCGTCGCTGATGACTCTAGACTGCAGATGGTCGCTGGAGACCCCGGACCGGGGACCGTCGCTGGAGACCCCGGACCGGGGACCGTCGCTGGAGGTTCCGGACCGGGGTCCGTCGCTGGAGGTTCCGGACCGTGGCCCATCGTTGGAGGTTCCGGACCGTGGCCCGTCGTTGGAGGTTCTGGACCGTGGCCCGTCGGAGGAGGTTCCGGACCGTGGCCCGTCGCCGGAAGCTCCGGACCGTGGCCCGTCGCCGGTAGCTCCGGACCGGGAACTGTCGCCGGAAGCTCTGGACTGTGGAGGTGCACTGGAGGTCTGATGCGTGGGACCGGTACAGGTGGCACCGGGCTGATGACACGCACCTCAGGGCGAGTGCGGGGAAGAGGCACAGGACATACTGGACTGTGGATGTGCACCGCAGACCTGATGCGTGGGACCGGTACAGGTGGCGCCAGGCGCAGGATATCCTGGTCCGAAAAGGTGTACTGGAGACCAGGAGCGCTGAGCTGGCACAACCCGTCCTGGCTGGATGCCCATTCTAGCGCGGCAAATGCGGGGAGCTGGAATAGAGCACATTATAAATGCGCACTGGAGACACCGTGCGCATCACTGCATAACACGGTGCCTGATCAGTCACATGCTCCGCACGGTAAGCACGGGGAGTTGGCTCAGGTCTTATCCTTACCTCCGCCAATCTCCCTGTGTGCCCCCCAAAATTTTTGGGGAGCTGCCTCTCGGGCTTCCGTGCTAGCCATGTCCCCTCGTATCGTCGCCGTTCCTCTTTTGCTGCCTCCGCCTGCTTCCATGGCAGGGTCTTGTCCCCTGCCATTACCTCCTCCCAGGTCCAGGATGTCCTCCACTCTCTTTTCTCCCGGGCCCAGGATCCCTGCTCCTCTTGAACACGCTGCTTGGTCAGGGTGTGATGGTGTCTTCTGTCACGTTTGTTGAAAGGATCGGACCAAGGCGCAGCGTGGGTAGAGTTCCACATTCTTTAATAGTGAAACTTACAACAAAACAACAAAGAATCTAACAAATGTGCAGTATTGCAGTGCACAAGGCAACTATACAAAAACAAGATCCCACAACACAAATTAGGAAAATGGCTACCTAAATATGATCCCCAATCAGAGACAACGATAAACAGCTGTCTCTGATTGGGAACCATATCAGGCCAACATAGACATACAAAAACCCCTAGACATACAAAACCCCCTAGACATACAAAAACTAGCGTACCCACCCTAGTCACACCCTGACCTTACCAAAATATATAGAAAAACAGAGATATCTAAGGTCAGGGCGTGACAGTTAGTCAGTCMCCACAGCATCACAAAGAAWCAGTAGGCATACAACTGCAGGAAACAGACAGAATGAGGAAGACAGACAGAGAGAGAAACAGACAGAGAGAAGCACACTCAGAGACAGACAGCCAGAGAGAGAGAGAGAGAGAGACAGAAAAAGAAAGACACACACACATTGCCTCTCCTTGCAGTACCTCTTCTTCGGCTGACTCTGGTAGGCAGGTTAAAGTAGAACTTGTCAGCGTGGATCTGAAYCCCCCTGTAGAACTCATGAAACTCCTCCTCGCCCTTCCCCTGTAAGTACACCAGCAGCTSAGCCAATCGCACCGCAGTAGGCACGCTCAGGTTCCTGAACTGAATTAGACAAGCATCCAATCACAAGTGTCCAGTCAACTGTCCAATTATCCATAATGCATTTATGGATCTGTAATAAGGCCTTCATCCTGACTTATTATTGTCCAGTATTCCCTAGAATCACAAAATACAACACAACAAATTGCAAAGACTGAAATATTGTAAATTGGATGACCATGTAGAGCTAGATATGTAAAGGCCTAGAGYGTAAGGGTGGTCTGGCGAAAGTGYTGTAAAGCTGTGTGCACRCTGTAGTGAACCTAAATCCCTTCAGAGAGTTAGCATACTCACTAGGCTACTTACCCTCTGGGCCTCCTTGTCAGTAAGTATTTGAGGTTAGGTCCTGTTGAACTGCAGCACCAGCCTGCCCACCAGCTCAGWGRGCATCCTCTGGTCTAAACACAGGAACTTGGAGTTCCTTTTTAGCTGCTCATGGTAGCCGTCTGAGCCTGACCAGGGAGCTAGGGAATACAGGAAACAAGGAAAAAGAACACACATTTGGGCAGCACCTTAATTAGAAGATATATAAACTCTGCAAAAAAAGAAAAGTCCTCTCACTGTCAACTGCGTTTATTTTCAGCAAACTTAACATGTGTAAATATTTGTATGAACATAGCAAGATTCAACAACTGAGACATAAACTGAACAAGTTCCACAGACATGTGACTAACAGAAATGGAATAACGTGTCCCTGAACAAAGGGACACAAAAGTAACAGTCAGTATCTGGTGTGGCCACCAGCTGCATTAAGTACTGCAGTGCATCTCTCCWCATGGACRGCACCAGATTGGCCATTTCTTGCTGTGAGATGTTACCCCACTCTTCCACCAAGGCACCTGCAAGTTCCCGGACATTTCTGGGGGGAATGGCCCTAGAACTCACCCTCCGATCCAACAGGTCCCAGATGTGCTCA
>NC_036847.1:2451985-2498741 GCF_002910315.2 Salvelinus sp. IW2-2015
CTGTCTTAGGCGTCTCACAGTACGGACATTGCAATTTATTGCCCTGGCCACATCTGCAGTCCTCATGCCTCCTTGCAGCATGCCTAAGACACATTCACACAGATGAGCAGGGACCCTGGGCATATTTCTTTTGGTGTTTTTCAGAGTCAGTAGAAAGGCCTCTTTAGTGTCCTAAGTTTTCATAACTGTGACCTTAATTGCCTACCGTCTGTAAGCTGTTAGTGTCTTAACGACCGTTCCACAGGTGCATGTTCATTGATTGTTTATGGTTCATTGAACAAGCATGGGAAACAGTGTTTAAACCTTTTACAATGAAGATCTGTGAAGTTATTTGGATTTTTACAAATTATCTTTGAAAGACAGGGTCCTGATTTTATTCATGTTTAGCCAATATAGGCCTACTAAAATGTAAATCTCATTTACAGTACTTGCGATTATTGTGGGTCTACTTTCATGTTGGTAAAATAATTAAGTTAAATACAACCAATACTTTAGTTTGAGTTGTTATAGATTGAGAAGGCCAGCATGCAACAGGTTCCGGGTGGCGAGAAGACATTGTGGACAGTTGTGACAGATTGTACTCTGCAGCGCATGATTCGCCCATAAATCAAAAGCCRCAAAAGCTATATTCAAATTMAATAACCTGCCATGGAAGAAAACYGATGCCTCTTCGCCGCCAATGACTGCCTCTTCGCTAACTTCTTGCTCTTCCTAATTTGACGCTCTTCCCATGATGACAGCACACCCGGCCGAACACCCCGGCCCCACTGTAGTGGTGCACTAATGGCTATTAATAAGTCACGTCACTGACTGAGGTCTAAACTATGCAAGAATGTGTACCTACACTGTAATTACACTGTAGCCTACCTACCTATGTAACTTATATATGTGTTATATGGCACCCACATAAGTATAATATTGAGTCTCTTGGATCACTCAAAAATAGTCTGTTCATTGATTGGTTGTTTTATTGACGGCAAACCTCTCCTCCTAACTTGGTGACTGACTCTTTTGGTTAGATTCTATTGGTTAAACTCCCTTACAATCGTATTCCTAACTGATGATAATGCAAGGTTCTGCCACATCTTTGTTCATTGATTGGAAACGTTTAAGAACATAGAATTTATTACATGATTAATTGTCAATCCATCCGCGGTGGGACTTGCGTGGGCTATAGGAAAATAAAAAAAGTATCATAAAATTCCAATAGTACAGAATAACATGTAAGAGTTATTTATACCATGAGGTACCATCCCATATTGTACACAGCAGGATTGGGAAATGTAGGCCTACACATGCTATCCCTTGATCCACCAAAGCAAAAGCATCAAACCTAAAAATGCTGAATAKTGTACAACATGATTCTTTCCAGAATCATAATTACTAGAGTTTCATGGCTCAGAGATACAGGACATTCCATTTRAGAACTGAAATATTTACTGTGCACATGTTTATTACTATTGTACATTTCCAGGAGGAACACTGTGAAATCAGGCAGCAACATAATAAGTGATTCCTATGGAATAAAGACTGTTCTCCRCTGTAAGCACAACTTTCCGCTTCGGGCAGTGTCCAGAGGGATAGGGTCTGCGTTTAAGGCACATGTCTGATGCACCCTAGAAATGCTGCCTTGTCACTGAATGGTCTACTGCAGGTCAATGTCAAATGACTAATAAATGGTCATGTGGTCATTTAGTCCGGCGATATTCATTGGTGCCTGGTTAATAATGGCATAGGCTTGGTAACAATTCAGGTGGTCCTCTTTACTTTTGGATATAGTTTCCAGCTGGTTGATGTTCAGTTTATCCATGACCCTGTGGTCTATGTTCAGTCACTTCCTGGTTGTGACCTCACACGGATATGACCCGTACGGGGCGCTCCTTGACATAGAGGGGSTGTCGACACATCCTGTAGGGCTTCTCCAGAAGTGGAGATACACTGCCCTCCTGTCCTCCATACTGCCTGACCAGGCCTGAGCCTGGGGGTACCACTTGGTTCTGAACCAGGCCCGTGGTCTGAGGTGGACCTGGATACTGGGTTGGGAMAGGGTTTTGAAGTAGACCTGGATTGTGTGGCAGACCTGGGTTGTGGTAGAGGCCTGAGTTGTGTGGGAGGATGGGCTGGTTGTAGCCTCTGCAGGGAAGAGGAGCTGAGTTGAGGGCTGGGCCAGTGGTGGCCTGGACTGGACCAGTCAGAGCATAGGGGTACTGATGATACCTGTAGAGAGGACAGACACAGAGACATTGAGCTTTGCAAGGCAGACACGCATGAACATGCATGCACGCAGGCACACACACACACACACACAGTCCTAACCAGCTGGGTCTCTTATTGTCACACATTGAAGGGTCATTGTTGACCCATGGTGGAAGTGCCTTCTCCTGGGTGTTGTTATTGTTGTTCCTGCCATTGTGGCCATAGCGAGAGGCCCTGTTCTCTTCCAGTTCCACTTGCTCCAGCTGGTGCCACAGACGCGTCTCCCTGGCAACGCAAAAAAAGTTTTTACAGTAGTAGGYTCTTKATTTGTTCACTCTTTTGTTGCTGAGAATTTTCCTGAACAGCAGGAAATCCAAACGTGTAGTYTATTTGAGGTTTAAAAAGGCTTCTAAAGTTTATCATTTCCACTTTGAAATTTCAGACTTGATTTGCCCTAATGAAAAATGTATCAACCCATACAAAAATGTTCATTAATGATAATTCACATAATAATTCKCATTTCCTGTTGCTGCAAGATTATTTTCCTGCTATAGCAAACTGGCTTAAATTAAGATCCTACATCTGTATAGTCCCATGTAYCTTACTTGGTAAAGGATGATGCTTGCAATGCCAGGGTTGTGTGTTTTATTCCCATGGGGGACTATTATGAAAATGTATGCAGTCATTACTGTAAATCTGAAAATGTATACAKTCACTAAYTTGCTCTGGATAAGAGCATCTGCTAAAATGTAAATGTTGTACTGTCAATAGCTACTGTACATCTCAATATTGTTATCAATCCCCTTTACCACATAGTATAATTTACGGCTCTCCATCTTTCGCTTTTTCTCACCTCTTCCTGTCTTCTCTTTTCCTTTCTCTCCCCCCTTTCTTCCGTTCATCTCTCCTTCTCATGTGTCCTGTCTCATCTTTTGGTCTCCTCTCCTCCTTCTCCCTTTTCACTAGTCACCGCTCCTCCTCTCCTACCTCTCTCCTCATCTACTATCTCCTCTCACCCATCCAGTCTATCTCTCCTTCTCACCTCTCCTTCCATCCTACTTCCATCTCTCCCTCCGGCCTCTTCCTGTCTCCTCCATCACTCCTCTCACCTCTCCTCCCATTCTCCCTCCATCACTCCTCTCACCCTTCTTCCTCTCCTCCTCTGCTCTTCTCTCGCTCTCTCTCCTCACCTCCTCTCCTCCCTCCATCTCTCCTCTCACCTCTCCTCCTTCTTCTTCTCCTCCTCRGTGACACAGTCGAGCAGACAGCAGGTGATGAAGGCAATGGACATGAGGAGGATGATGGCACAGCTGATGATGGATGCCACCACTGCCACACGGAACCCAAAGTCTTCCGACGGGGACACCGCTGGGAGAAAAGATAAAACATCTATCAATTAATTTATGAGATCTGTCTACAGATAACGAACAAGATATATAAAATCAAATCACTCCAGAAAGTGATGGAAATATAATATATTTGAATGCCTTTTTAAGTGTATTGCATCCATTTATAATAGACATCAATAAGTACCTTGGTACCATGGTACCTAAAGTATGACATTGACATCTACATGACACTGCCCATGGTCAGAGAGCACATAAAACTATCTCCAATATATTCCTCTATATTCCTCTTTTTCAGAATAATTAAGAGGCTGACAGGCAGGGAGTTTGCAATCCATGCACTTTTTCCACTCAATGCATTCTGAAGATTTAATATACTCCTACACATGCATGCACGCACACACACACACACACACACATACAAGCACGCACACACACACGTACACTTTCCTAAGAGGACTACTTTCATTTTCACAATGAAGCCGAGTCTGACTCATCCATAATGTATGACTGAAGTGACGGCTGTCTTCACATGCTCTCAGCCATTGATTGGCCAGATGAGCTGACTCCCTAGAGTCAGACGGAGAAGGGTGAGAGAGTGACAAACCTAACAGTCTCTCATTTGGACTTCGGTTCATCATTGAATACAAATATGCTTTACATAAGTGGCTTATAAATATGAAAAGGACGTCTATGAATATTTCAAGAGCAAACATAACCGGCACTGTACTATTGCGGAGTGCTTTGATTGCTGGCTGGTATGTAATTTTCTATGACAACATGTCCTATAGGAGTAGACTGGTGTCCTCAGACCAACTCTGCCATATACTAACATACTGTAACTATGAACATCCACACCTACAAGTAAAGACCAGTGGTACATAAGTGTGTGAGTATCCTCTCAGCATTAGATGGGTCATTCCACTAATTCGGTGCCTTTTGAGAAGWGTCACTTTTAAATGTTTTTCAAAGCGCAGATGTTCAACTTAATAAAAAACAGGTTTTCCCATCTCAAGATGTTAAATAAAAAATATATAATATAGTAAGTGCCWATTAAGTACCAAATATAGTAACAGAGTTGACTGTAACAGAGTTGACTGTAACAGGGTTGACGATTTCTTCTTAAATCAGCCATTAATCCCCTTGTGACAGGAGGAWTGAAAGCTTGTTCTGTGCAATAGGGAGTGGCAATTGAATGCAAGATTCACACCAAAAATACATTTGTTAAAATATTCCTATCCTGTCTATCTATGGGTAACGGGGTTGACGTGTTATGCTCGACCCACTTAGTCTTCTATCACAAAACACCAGAAAAAGGCCAAAAAGAGTAGAACCAGCTCACTTGATTTTACTCTATGATTTGACTATTAGATGTTCATTGTTTGTTTAGATTAATTTGGGGATTAAGTGGGATAAAATCTTTCTACAAGTGACACAGGTGTGAAGGAGGGACATGTCAAAAATCTGAATTTTGGAACTTCACTTTAGCAAGCCTTCATTCATATGAAATGACACTTCATTTCATATAACAGGCTTTTAAAATGCTATATTTGTCCACAATTTCTACATAAAATATSAAAGGGTTGCAAAAAGGCACTATTTGCGTGGAACGACACAGATACATACGTTTACACCATGGAGAGCCTCCTGACCACTGGGTGCTGTTGCTGCCCCAAACACAGGACACCTCATTGCCCCCCACCAGACGGTGTCTGYATGGGCACTGCAGGGTGATCACCGTGCCCACATTGGTGCCATTCCCCTGAATGATCTTCTGGGTGCCCAGGGCGGGCTGGGGCATGGGCGTGCACTGGCCTGGAGGGGGTGATGGGAGATGGTAACTATGGTACATACAGCCATATGTGAGCAGAACAGATAACTCAAACTAGAACAGCCACAATAGAACTTTCAGAGAAGAGAGCACCACATGGAACCTTCACAATGGAATGCTGCAGCACAGAACACTACATTACAGAACACTCTGCATCGAAGCCCGTTGGGGGCTGCTCAGTATTGCGTGACAAAAAACACCCACCACATCTGCAGCCCTACGCTTTGCTGCATCTAATGCTGATGGTATCAAAGCAGGAAACATGATAAATCATTAAATAAAAGGCCTGCTAGCTTGGCAGAAACTCAGGTCTCATTTGTGGCCATGTTAAACAGCTGGTTTTCAGACTCAGCACGGTGCTGCAGGAAAATGGACTCCCGCTGTGAGCTCTGGTTTTCATACTGAACTATGACCCTTAACAGAATGACACTGCTCTAATGCAAATATACAGGAGTGTATTTCGGAAGGAATCAAAGTAAGCCACAGCTTGTGGATAAACAAAGCAGCTTTGTCACATCCTGTGAAGCGTGTTCAGTCAATTGTTTCTACACTAGCTGTGCTACTGTAATTGGTTAATATAACAAAAAACACATTCACATCTTATCACCTCAAGAGTATAACGGAAATGTAATTAAATTCAAATGTAATTAATCTCTCATTCMCTCTCGCTATAATTCAAAGGAATACTCTCACGAGTCTCAGAAGTTTGGGAATTTGCGAACACTATTTTCAAATGACATTTGAGGGAAATTGTCTGTGAAATCATGTAGCCTAGGCCTATTACGATTGTTTAGAAATTGTTGCAGTGTTTTCTTGCCACCACAAGAGGTCCTACATGTTCAAGAAATGACTTCCTGAACTCAACAGTATCTGAAAGAGGATCCAAGTTATTTTAATTCAGAGGTTTGAAATAGTGTTCGTAAATTCCAAGACTTCTGAGACTCATGAGAGTATTCCTTTGAATTATAGCGAGAGAGAGACAGAGAGAGTCAGCAAGCAAGAGAGTTATGTTGCTGACTGACTATTGGGTGGTAGGCTAATTCATAACCCATCATTTCTGCAGGGCAGGCAGACAGCGGTCTCCAGCAGTCTGTGACTCATAGATTTCTGATCAATGATATCAGTTCTCTCTGTCAGTTGGGCTGGGCTGGCAGGGTGAGTTACATTGCTGAGTAGGCCTTTCAAGGCCATGATGAAACCTCGCCAGCCTGAACAGATCCACAGAAAACACCATATTTATGCAACGTTTTTTTAGTACACAATAGACAATTTTATGTAACTTGTGAGTGTGTGTGAGAGAGAGAGAGAGAGAGAGAGAGAGAGAGAGAGAGAGAGAGAGAGAGAGAGAGCGTGTGCGTATGTGTGTGTTTAAAGGTGTAGCTGTACATCCTAGCTCAGTACAACCGCAGTGTTAGTTGGTGTGAAACTAAGAAACAGTGCATTCGGAAAGCCACCTGCAGCTTCTCAGACCATGTGATCTATAGGAACACACTCTCACTTCGCCCTCTCCATTCTTTTGTCCTTATTTACAATGCAGGCTCAGAATAGACAAGAGGCTGGCTACTCTGTTATTCCATTAAAGCCATAGCTTATAAAACGTTAAGACCTTTTATTCCATGTATGTTTTGCTGTCATGTGATAGTTTGCAAACATATTATGCGTAGCTTGCAGAAAGTAGGCCTAATGTTGTTTTCCTGCAATGTAATTCATTGAGTACAGATACATCATATAAATGAAGTGCTATTTGTGTGTCATGGAATGCATTTTCTCCCCAAAATGAGGCTACATGTTGGTAGGCCCTACTCTGTGATGGTATACACACACAGTTTACAGCTATATTTAACAAAGCCATTAAACAACATCATAATGCCTCCAATAAAACAGGCACGGTTCTAATGACATGACATCTATGACCACATTGGATACATCCTGAAGCTCGCTTACCTGTATAATTACGGCCACGGTTGCCGTTTTTGGTTGAATAAATAGTTCTGGAAACATCAAC
Source organism: Salvelinus sp. IW2-2015 (assembly GCF_002910315.2). NCBI lineage: Eukaryota > Metazoa > Chordata > Actinopteri > Salmoniformes > Salmonidae > Salvelinus > Salvelinus sp. IW2-2015. Next base: position 2,459,364 of record NC_036847.1, read on the forward strand.
CACCGAAGCTGTAACCGTTGACATGTCGGCACGTAATCTACCCAACGGTCGACAACTCCTCCAGGACGCGCGTAAAAAACGACAAGGAGACCCACAAGAGTATGCTACGGTAGCCTACAGCTGGAMAATTATGGTCACTGTGCTGGATTGTGTTCGCAGCTGTCTCAGTGCCTGTGCGTGCTCACGCGTTTGCTTTTTTCTGTCTCTTACTCCCGAGCACACGGACCCAACAGCAACCCATCAGTGTGTGTGTAGGTGTGTTGGTGTATCGGCTCYGCATGTCGCGCTGCGCTCTGGGAACGCACTGACTGTCCCGAGCAAAATCCGTCCTTCTTTGTCTGCGAGATTCTGCTAAACTAATCGGTGTGTAGGCTGTCAAAATATCACTTGGTTAACTTGATGTCACGGTAATAGGCCTGTTGTCAGGGCCACCCGAAGGTTGGCKGAATAGAATTAGGAATTAAAATAGGCCTACATTTAGTAATGTAATATGATCGCTATGGTGGGCAGTGAGTTCCTTCTTTCAGTTCACAATACAGTAGTAAACTGTGTGTTTGTGGGCTAGAGGTGATTCTGTCACATTGCCCCGCCTTTGATGATCTGTTTGTGCACACATTATACTTTACGATAATGGTACTGTATGCTGTCATTCATAGCACTAAGCATAGCTAACCAGTCTTTTGATATACTATAAGCTATTTGGAAGTAGTCACATTTTATATTTCTTATAACATGCTATTTATAAGACTCGGATATCAAATCAAATCAAATGTATTTATATAGCCCTATGTACATCAGCTGATTTCTCAAAGTGCTGTACAGATATCCGGAATGTGCTTATTTTTGAATGATGTAATGCATCAAAGGATATGATGGAGACTTTGATAGTGTCCACCACTGCACACGTCAATCTGACATCACATGACAGGGTCTGGCTGGCTTACATCCTCTACTCACATGACTTACTCTATAGGCATGAATCCACTGTATAGTTGTAGGCTACATATATTTTTACCATATCCTTTCCTAATCAATTTGCACAGATAATACTTTGTCGGGCTGGACATTCAGTGAGGGGACTCCGATTGCACGACTCGGTCTAGAGCACGATAGCTGTACGGCGGGGATTTGAACCTGTAACCTTTGGTCATCACCATCACTAATACAGCTAAAACATTAGTCTTGGCCTAGAGTTTCCTGGGTCGATTCTGAAAGTATTACGTCCTGGAGGTTGCCCTTCTGATTTATAGAATACAAATGTTGCCTATTCGTTCTTTAATGTAATAGGATTTACATGAGGCTCGCCACTCTGTTCTCTGTGCCAGAACAGGAATCATTTGTATCTTTATAAACATTGGTCATTCATATGCATGGCTGTTAATGTTAATAGTCGGACAAGACCAGAGATAAAGGGGGGGGGAGGGGGGGGTGAGAAAGCAAAGGAGATAGAGAGAGAGGGGTTCAGAATCAGACTATTTAGAGCCTATAATCAYTGCAAGTGAAATATATCAGCAGAACAAGTGTTGTTTCTTTACCCATCATACACTTCACTACCAGCTGTCCAAGAACAAGAACAATCAGCCAAACAGGAAATAATGTCCTCATTGATGCGTACTGTGCAGGGGTGCATTTGAATACATGACGTGGGAGTTGTTTTCAATCACTATCTTCACATCCTGCGTCGATAGAGCAGCCCTCTACCAACCAGTTAACATAATCAGTCTTTTCTCCTAAAGACAGAGTAAACCACGTCACCGTCCAAGGGGTCCATCTCATTCCCTATAGCAGGGGTACTCAACTCTTACCCTACGAGGTCCAAAGACCGCTGGTTTTCTGTTCTACCAGATCATTAATTACACCCACCTGGTGCCACAGGTCTAAATCAGTCCCTGATTAGAGGGCAACAATAAAAAAAATGCAGTGGAACTGGTTTTGAGGTTCAGAGTTGAGATTGAAGGCCCTATAGTGTCGTTTTGATGTGGCATAGTTCAATTAGCTTAATGGTAAACCATCCAATTGGTCCTGGGCTGGTATGAATCATTTAGCTCTATTATACTGCTCATCAGAAAGCCTTATTAATGGAATAGCCTTTATGCCAGCCAAGAGCGATACACTGCTCGTAGCGTAGAGACCTACACACACCAACTCTACTCTGCTCTCTCCACACAAAGCAAAACGGACTTCAGTACAAAATTAGATGCCAGGGTCACCAAKGGAGGCAAAGTAACCATGTTAATTAATGCTCATTAATTCTGAAAAAGAACAAGGTTATACTAGGTCAAAAAGACAAATTCAAACTCTAAATGGTCCTATCGGATGGACAAATAAAGTATTTGTACACAAACATACCAGGGTTGGGCTCAATTCAGAATTTTGGAATTGACTCCTGAGTTGAGTTGAAATTCAAATTGAATTTGATAATTATATTGATAATTATATTGACTGAAATGCTAATCCTTTGCACATGAACGCTCCCTCATTCGGGAATAATTGCAATCAATATATATATTTAAGCTCAGTGTGTCGTCGTGATCTCTGTTGGAATCATCCGTCTTTCTGTTGGAAAGTTCATCCACTTGTCTCTACATCTGCTTCCAAGGAGTCTTTCGTGGTTAGAAAGGATACTTCAGAGTCCCATTCAGAAATGTTCTTATAGAATAGCTGTTTCGGCGGTTGTCGGTCTTCGCATTCAATGGTACAGCAGGTCTGGATGAACTTTCCAACAGAAAGACGGATGAGTCCAACAGAGACCCCCCCCCCCCCCCCCCCCCCCCCCCCCCCCCCCCCAATAGGCGCCCGACAAGGCTTATCTGGGTGTGAGGTATAGAAATCCTGAAAGAAGGAAGGGTCCAAATGTGACGGAGGGGCACCAAGCAGTGCTCCTCAGGCCCGTATCCCTACCAATCACCAGGTACTGCCAGCCACGACGGCGCACGTACAGAAGCCGCCGGACAGTATAGGCAGGATGGTCATCGATGAGCCGAGGGGGTGGAGGAGCTGCTGCAGGAAGAGACAGGGGACTGGAGCAGACAGGTTTAGTCAGGGATACATGGAGGATAGGATGGATCCTGAGAAAGGCTGGGAGTTTCAGGCACACCGCAGAGGGGTTAATGACACGGTCAATTTCAAAGGGACCAATGATTCGGGGGAAAGTTCCTTCGATGCCACCTTCAATGGCAGGTCCTTCAATGAGAGCCATACCTTTTGACCCGGGGTGTAGACTGGAGCTGAGGCACGGCGACGGTTGGCTTGGGACTGGGTCCTGACGGAGGCACGAAGAAGGGCAAGGGGGGTTGGTAACCCAGAGCACACTCGAAGGGTGGCATACAGTTGAAGTCGGAAGTCTACATACACTTAGGTTGGCAACATTAAAGCTTGTTTTTCAACCACTTCYCAAATTTCTTGTTGACAAACTATAGTTTGGCAAGTCGGCTAGGACATCTACTTTGTGCATGACACAAGTCATTTTTCCAAAAATTGTTTACAGACAGATTATTTCACTGTATCACAATTCCAGTGGGTCAGAAGTTACTATACACTTAGTTGACTGTGAATTTAAACAGCTTGGGAAATTCCAGAAAATGATGTTATGGCTTTAGAAGKTTCTGATAGGCTAATTGACATAATTTGAGTCAATTGGAGGTGTACCTGTGGATGTATTTCAAGGCCTACCTTCAAACTCAGTGCCTCTTTGCTTGACATCATGGGAAAATCAAAATCAGCCAAAACATTTGTAGACCTCCACAAGTCTGGTTCATCCTTGGGAGAAATTTCCAAATGCCTGAAGGTACCACGTTCATCTGTACAAACAATAGTACGCAAGTATAAACACCATGGGCCCACGCAGCCGTCAAACCGTTCAGGAAGGAGACGCGTTCTGTCTCCTAGAGATGAACGTACTCTGGTGCGAAAAGTGCAAATCAATCTCAGAACAACAGCAAAGGACCTTGGGAAGATGGAGGAAACAGGAATAAATTATCTATATCCACAGTAAAACAAGTCCTATATTGACATAACCTGAAAGGCCACTCAGCAAGGAAGAAGCCACTGCTCCAAAACCGCCATAAAAAAGCCAGACTACTGTTTGCAAATGCACATGGGAACAAAGATCGTACTTTTTGGAGAAATGTCCTCTGGTCTGATGAAACAAAAATAGACTTGTTTGGCCATAATGACCATCGTTATGTTTGGAGGAAAAAGGGGGCGGCTTGCAAGCCAAAMAACACCATCCCAACCGTAAAGCACAGGAGTAGCAGCATCATGTTGTGGGGGTGCTTTGCTGCAGGAGGGACTGGTGCACTTCACAAAAAAGATGGCTTAATGAGGCAGGAATTTATGTGGATATATTTAAGCAACATCTCAAGACATCAGTCAGGAAGTTAAAGCTTGGTCGCAAATGGGTCTTCCAAATGGACAATGACCCTAGGTATACTTCCAAAGTTGGGGCAAAATTATATAAGGACAAGAAAGTCAAGGTATTGGAGTGGCCATCACAAAGCCCTGACCTCAATCACATAGAAAATGTATGGGCAGAACTGAAAAAGCGTGTGCGAGCAAGGAGGCCTACAAACCTGACTCAGTTACATTCAGACATAAGGAAGTGGATGGCTGAAAACGTTCTACTTTTAAACTCGGACAAAACAGAGATGCTTGTTCTAGGTCCCAAGAAACAAAGAGATATTCTGTTAAATCTGACAATTAATCTTGATGGTTGTAAAGTCGTCTCAAATAAAACTGTGAAGGACCTCTGCGTTACTCTGGACCCTGATCTCTCTTTTGACGAACATATCAAGACTGTTTCAAGGACAGCTTTTTTCCATCTACGTAACATTGCAAAAATCAGAAATGTTCTGTCCAAAAATGATGCAGAAAAATGTATCCATGCTTTTGTTACTTCTAGGTTAAACTACTGCAATGCTCTACTTTCCGGCTACCCGGATAGCACTAAAATAAACTTCAGTTAGTGCTAAATACGGCTGCTAGAATCCTGACTAGAACACAAGAAATTTGATCATATATCTCCAGTGCTAGCTTCACAACACTGGCTTCCTGTTAAGGCAAGGGCTGATTTCAAGGTTTACTGTTAACTATAAAGCGTTACATGGGCTTGCTCCTACCTATCTTTCCGAGTTGGTCCTGCCGTACATACCTACACGTGGCTACGGTCACAAGACGCAGGCTCCTAATTGTCCCTAGAATTTCTAAGCAAACAGCTGGAGGCAGGCTTTCTCCTATAGATCTCATTTTTATGGAATAGTCTGCCTACCCATGTGAGAGACGCAGACTCGGTCTCAAACCTTCAAGTCTTCACTGAAGACTTATCTCTTCAGTAGGTCATATGATTGAGTGTAGTCTGGCCCAGGAGTGTGAAGGTGAACGGAAAGGCTCTGGAGCAACGAACCGCCCTTGCTGTCTCTACTGGCCGGTTCCCCTCTCTCCACTGGGATCTCTGCCTATAACCTATTACAGGGGCTGAGTCACTGGCTTACTGGTGCTCTTTCATGCCGTCCCTAGGAGGGGTGCGTCACTTGAGTGGGTTTGAGTTACTGACGTGATCTTCCTGTCTGGGTTGGTTTGTGCTGTGGTGGAGATCTTTGTGGGCTATACTCGGCCTTGTCTCAGGATGGTAAGTTGGTGGTTGAAGGTATCCCTCTAGTGGTGTGGGGGCTGTGCTTGGCAAAGTGGGTGGGGTTATATCCTTCCTGTTTGGCCCTGTCCGGGGTATCATCGGATGGGGCCACAGTGTCTCCTGACCCTCCTGTCTCAGCCTCCGTATTTATGCTGCAGTAGTTTATGTGTCGGGGGCTAGGGTCAGTTGGTTATATCTGGAGTACTTCTCCTGTCTTATCTGGTGTCCTGTGTGATTTAAGTATGCTCTCTCTAATTCTCTCCTTTCTCTTTCTTTCTCTCTCTCTCGGAGGACCTGAGCCCTAGGACCATGCGTCAGGACTACCGTGCATGATGACCCTTGCTGTCCCCAGTCCACCTGGCCTTGCTGCTGTTCCAGTTTTCAACTGTTCCGCTGCGGCTATGGAACCCTGACACTGTCCACCGGACGTGCTACCTGTCCCAGACCTGCTGTTTTCAACTTCTAGAGACCGCAGGAGCGGTAGAGATACTCTTAATGAGTATCTAACTGACATTTACTCCCTGATTATTATTTGACCATGCTGGTCATTTATCAACATTTGAACATCTCGGCCATGTTCTGTTATAATCTCCACCCGGCACAGCCAGAAGAGGACTGGCCACCCCTCATAGCCTGGTTCCTCTCTAGGTTTCTTCCTAGGTTTTGGCCTTTCTAGGGAGTTTTTCCTAGCCGCCGTGCTTCTACACCTGCATTGCTTGCTGTTTGGGGTTTTAGGCTGGGTTTCTGTAGAGCACTTCGAGATATTAGCTGATGTACGAAGGGCTAWATAAAATAAACTTGATTTGATTTGAGTTACATCAGCTCTGTCAGCAGGAATAGGCCAAAAATCACCCAACTTGTTGTGGGAAGCTTGTGGAAGGCAACCCGGAACGCTTGACCCAAGTTAATATACTGGCAATCCTAACTGACCTAAAACAGCTATTTTTACTAGGATTAAATGTCAGGAATTATGAAAAACTGAGTTTAAATGTATTTGGCTAAGGTGTATGTAAACTTCCGACTTCAACTGTACCTGACGAGGTGTTGGTGAGGGTGTTGTGGGCATATTCAACCCAGGGTACCTGAGTGCTCCAGGAGGAAGGGTCAGCAGAAGTCACTCAGTGTAGGGCAGTCTCCATCTCTTGGTTGGCCCGTTCGGTCTGGTCGTTGGTCTGGGGGTGATATCCAGAAGAAAGACTGACATTGATACCAAGAGCTGAACAGAAGGATCTCCATACCTGGGAGGGAAACTGGGGTCCTCTGTCGGAAACGATGTCAGTGGGAATGCTTGGAGCTTGGAGATTAGAATGAAGGGAGCCATTTTGGAAAACCTGTCAATAATGGTGAGGATGACGGAGTTACCATTAGATGGGGGAAGGCCAGTGACGAAGTCCAAGACTATGTGTGACGCGAGGAGCGTCTGGGTATGGGAAYAGGGCGGAGCAGACCGGAAGTGGGTTTAGTGGAGGTTTTGTTGCGGGCACAAACCGGACAGGCTGAGACAAACTCCCGAACATCTCTCCATGGTGGGCCACCAAAAGCGCTGAAGCAGGAAAGCTAGGGTCCGGTTCATACCAGAGTGACAGGTGAAGGTGGGTAGAATGGCCCCACTGAAGAACATCAGCGCAAATACAATCTGGAACAAACAGAGCATTACTAGGACCGTTACCTGGGTCAGACTGGTTCAGCTGAACCTGGCGGATACGGATCTCAATCTCTCAGGTGACAGCGGCAACAATGCAGGTGGATGGCACAATGGCTTCTGGCTCGGTACCCATGTTGTCAGTGGTGAACTGGCAAGAGAGTGCATCAGGCTTGGTATTCTTCGAACCGGGGCGATAAGTGAGTGAAATTGAATCTACCAAAGAACAAGGCCCACCTGGCTTGCCGGGAGTTCAGACGTTTGTAGGTCTGGATYTAGGACAGGTTTTTATGGTCAGTCCACATTATGAAGTGGGGTGAACCTTCTGATCAGAGGYGGAACGTCGAGACAGAACAGCACCTACCCGGTGTCAGAGGCYTCCACCTCTATGATGAACTGGAGTTCTGGGTCGGGCTGAGTAAGGACCGGAGCGGAGGTGAAGCCACGCTTGAGTTCCAGGAATGCTGCCTCTYSCTCAGGAGTGGAGGTGGAGGTGAGAGGAGCAGCCAGACYGCTGTAGTTGCGGATGAAACGTCAAAAAATGTGAAAACCCCCGGAAACGCTGTAGCTGCTGCAGGTTGGAGGGTYCAGGCCACTCTGACTGCCATTACCTTGGCGTAGTCCATACGTAACTGTCCTTGGGCAATAATATAACCCAGGAAAGACACTGGCAGCATGGAACTCACATTTTTCAGCTTTAACAAAAAGCWAATTCTCCAACAGCCATTGAAGAACTTGTTGCTGGTGAGCCTCAAGGTCCTTGGAAAAAAATCAGGATGTCATCTAAATAGACAAACACAAAGCGTCCAATCACATATCTCAACACGTCATTGACTAGGTTCTGGAAAACAGCAGGGGTGTTAGTAAGACCAAAAGGCATGACCAAATACAAAGCAGCCAATTGGTGTGTTGAATGCAGTCTTCCACTCGTCCCCCTTTCTTATGTGGACAAGATGCTAGGCATTCCGGAGGTCGAGTTTGGTAAACATCGTGGGACCATGGAGGGGGGTAYAAGCAGAACTGATGAGTAGCAAGGGGTACTTGTTCATAACAGTGATATTATTCAGCCCACGGAAGTCTATGCACGGCCWCAGTGACCAATCCTTCTTCTTCACAAAGATATACCRAGCACCCACCGGGGAGGAAGATGGCTTGATAAGTCCTGCAGCCAGAGAAMCCTGGATGTACCTCTCCATAGCCTCTTGCTCGGGATGAGAGTGGTTACAATTGTTAACAACCGGCTACTGGGGAGAGGAGCTCCAGGCWGGAGGTCAATGGTGCATCGTATGGCCGATAAAGCGGCAGCGACAGGGCGTGGTGTTTGCTGAACACAGGAGCTAGATRGTGATACTCAGGAGYAACTGATGACAGGTCCGGAGGTTCTGGAATGAACWGGGGCACAGACAAGGCAGGGGGAAGGGCAGAATGTAAACAATTAGAGTGACAAAATTAACTCCAAGTGGTTACCTTTCCGGCGGTCCAGTCAATCTGTGGGTTGTGTAGCTTTAACCAAGGATGGCCAAGAACCAGGGGAGAGTAAGGACAGTTGATTATGTGGAAACTGATCTTTTCCTGGTGATTTCCAGAGAGATGCAGGATGACAGGGACGGTTCTCTCACAGACACGGGCGAGGAGCTGTCCATTGAGAGCATTGACATCGAGGGGTTAATCGAGTGGGACAGTGTCCAGGCCCAACTGGGTAACGACACCTCGGTCCAGGAAGCTCTCGTCGGCGCCCGAATCAATGAGAGCAAACAGAGGAAAAGCCTGGCTCTACCACACAAGGTTCAACAGTATATCCCCCACTACTGCCGAGCCCCCTCTTTTGCTGGATGGGATGCAGTTGGAGAAGGAGGACAAGGCACTGAAGCAGATGTTATGGGACATGCAACCCTGCCTACCCTCTCCCTCCGACGCTCACGGAGACGGTTGTCGATGCGGATAGCGAGAGAGATTAGTTCATCAAGTTCATCAGGCTCATCCCTGGACAGCAACTCGTCCTTAAGGGTCTCAGTGAGCGCGTTCTGAAGGGCCTCCTCATTCCAGCCGCTCTCAGCGGCAAGGGTGCGAAACTCACATGCCATCTCAGCAACACTATGGGGGCCTTGACGGAGGGACAGGAGTCATTTAACGGCATCCTTACCGCAGACCGGGTGGTCGAAGACTTTCTTCATCTCCTCCGTGAATCTGGAGTAGGAGAAGCAGATGAGGGACTGTCTCTCCCAATCCGCCGTGGCCCTGAAAAGCGCTGCTCCACGGAGGCAGCCAATCAGAAAGGAAATCTTGGCCCATTCGCTAGTAGGGCTGTTGCTCAAATACTAGTGAACATTGTACCAAAAAGGCTCTGCAAGCTCCGAGGTTGCCATCGAAACGCTCAGGAGTCGGAACAAACAGCTCCCGGAGCAGAGGAGAAGGACTTGGAACTGGTTGTGAGCTTTGGGCGAAGGGTCGGCCCTGTAGGTCAGACAGGCTCTGAAAATTCCTTGATGTGTTCCAGAAGGGTSTTCAGGGCTTGGTCATGTTGCTCGAGCAGGGTGCCTTGGCCGACAAGGGTTTGGTGGAGAGTAGCAGAGGTTCATATCTATGGGCCAGATGGTACTGTTATGCGGAGTGGAAAAGGGGAACCCAAGAGCTGACTCAAATGAGGAGACTAGGATGAAGTAACCAAGGTATTTATTGACACACATGTGGGAGCTGGAGTGCAGGTCAGGGGAAGCTCGGGTGGGTTGCTGGAAACCAGGTGCGGAGGCTGAGGCTGGAGCGAGAGAGGTTGAGACAAGGAAAGCAGGTCCGGAGGGGAATCCAAGGGAGGGGAATCCAGGACAGAGTAGCAGGATGACGAGATGTGGGACTGGAGACAGGGACCAAAACCAAAAATATTTTAATTTGGACTCCAGACCAAAGGACAAATTTCCACCGGTCTAATGTCAATTGCTCATGTTTCTAGGCCCAAGCAAGTCTCTTCTTATTATTGGTGTCCTTTAGTAGTGGTTTCTTTTCAGCAGTTCGACCATGAAGGCCTGATTCACACAGTCTCCTCTGAACAGTAGTTGGGCTGCATTTTCTGAGGCTGGTAACTCTACTGAACGTATCCTCCGCAGCAGATGTAATTCTGGGTCCTCCATTCCTGTGGCGGTCCTCATGAGAGCCAATTTCATCATAGCGCTTGATGGTTTTTGCGACTGCACTTGAAGAAACTTTCAAAGTTCTTGAAATGTTCCGTATTGACTGACCTTCGTGTCTTAAAGTAGTGATGGACTGTCATTTCTCTTTCCTTATTTGAGCTGTTCTTGCCATTATATGGACTTGGTCTTTTACCAAATAGGGCTTTCTTCTGTATACCCCCCCTWCCTTATCACAACACAACTGATTGGCTCAAACGTGTTAACTAGGCAAGTCAGTTAAGAASAAATTCTTATTTACAATGATGGCCTACCAAAAGGCAAAAGGCCTCCTGCGGACCKAGGGSCTGGGATTAAAAATAAAAAATAAATACAATCTSAATATAGGACAAAACACACATCACAACAATATTTTAAGTTTTGTTTTTTATTTCATCTTTATTTAACCAGGTAGGCCAGTTGAGAACAAGTTTTCATTTACAACTGCGACCTGGCCGAGATAAAGCAAAGCAGTGTGACAAAAACAACAACACAGAGTTACATATAAACAAACATACTGTCACGTCCGTCATTAGAATGAGACCAAGGCGCAGCGTGGTATGCGTACATTCTCTTTTAATGAATGAACACCAAACAAACCAACAAAATGAACAAATGAAACGCTATACAAAATAGTGCTGACAGGCAACTACACATAGTCAAGATCCCACAAACACAAATGAGGAAATGGCTACCTCAATATGATCCCCAATCAGAGYCAYSMYTWWARKSRTGRCTCTGATTGGGGATCATATTGAGGTAGCCATTTCCTCATTTGTGTTTGTGGGATCTTGACTATGTGTAGTTGCCTGTCAGCACTATTTTGTATAGCGTTTCATTTGTTKATTTGTTKATTTGTTGTTCATTTGTTCATCCTGATATGGGAACCATATCARGCCACCATAGAAATACAAAAACACCTAGATGACCCACCCAAGTCACTATCACGCCCCAACCAACACAGAGAAAAAACWGCTTACTATGGTCAGGGCGTGACACATACAGTCAATAACACAAAAGAAAAATAGAAAAATCTGTGTACAGTGTGTGCAAATGTAGAAGAGTAGGGAGGTAGGAAATAAATAGGCCCTAGAGGTGAAAATAATTACAATTTAGCATTAATACTGGAGTGATATATATGCAGATGATGATGTGCAAGTAGAGCTACTGGGGTGCAAAAGAGRAAGAGTGTAAGTAATAATATGGGGATGAGGTAGTCGGGTGTGCTATTTACAGATTGGCTGTGTACAGGTACAGTAATCGGTAAGCTGCTCAGACAGCTGATGCTTAAAGTTAGAGAGGGAGATATAGGACTCCAGCTTCAGAGATTTTTGCAATTCCTTCCAGTCATTGGCAGCAGAGAACTGGAAGGAAAGGCGGCCAAAAGAAGTGTTGGCTTTGGAGAGAGAGACAGCACAACACTACACAAAGAGAGACCTAAGAAAAAAACATAGCAAAGCAACACAGCATGGTAGCAACACAACATAACAACAACATGGTAGCAACACAACATGGTAGCAGCACAAAACATGGTAGAAACATTATTGGGCACAGACAACAGCACAAAGGGCAAGAAGGTAGAGACAACAATACATCASACAAAGCAGCCACAACTGTCAGTAAGAGTGTCCATGATTGAGTCTTTGAATGAAGAGATTGAGATAAAACTGTCCAGTTTGAGTGTTAGTTGCAGCTCGTTCCAGTCGCTAGATGCAGCGAACTGAAAAGAGGAGCGACCCAGGGATGTGTGTGCTTTGGYSACCTTTAARAGAATGTGACTGGCAGAATGGATGTTGTATGTGGAGGATGAGGGCTGCAGTAGATATCTCAGATAGGGGGGAGTGAGGCATAAGAGAGTTTTATAAATAAGAATCAACCAGTGGGTCTTGCGACAGGTATACAGAGATGACCAGTTTACAGAGGAGTATAGAGTGCAGTGATGTGTCCTACAAGGAGRATAAACTAACAGTAATGAGGCTATATACAGAGGGTACTGGTACCGAGTCAACGTGCAGGGGTACTGGTTAGTTGAGGTAATTTGTACATGTAGGTAGAGTTAAAGTGACTATGCATAGATAATAAATAGTGAGTAGCAGCAGTGTAAAAACAAAAGAGAGGGGGGTGTCAATGCAAATAGTCCGGGTGGCCATTTGARTAATTGTTCATCAGTCTTATGGCTTGGGGGTAGAAGCTGTTAACCTCTTGAAGCTAGGGGGCAGAATTTCTATGTTTGGAAAAATAACGTTCKCATTGTAAYCTGCCTATTTCTCAGGTCCAGATGCTAGAATATGCATATAATTGACAGAGTAGGATAGAAAACACTCTAAAATTTCCAAAACTGTCAAAATATTATCTGTGAGTATAACAAATCCAACCCGGAAGTGACTTCTATTTTGAAAAATCACTGTTCCATTGCTTYCCTTTCGTCCATTTAAAGGSATATCAACCAGATTCCTTTTCCCGTTGCTTCCTCAGGGCGCGAACAGTCTTTAGACATAGTTTCAAGCTTTTATTTTGAAAAATGAGCGAGATTTATCAAAACGCGTCAGTGGAGAGGCGGATGTCCCTCCATTAGTTTTTGCGCCAGACACTCGTTGCTCGACATTTTCTTTCTCTCCAGTATTGAATAGTTTACAGTCCGGTTGAAATATTATCGATTATTGATGTTAAAAACAACCTGAGGATTGATTATTAAAAARGTTTGACATGTTTTTACGACCTTTACGGATACTATATGGAATTTTCGTCAAGCCTTGATGACTTGCCTAAGGCTGTGGAATACTGAACATAACGCGCCAAACAAATGGAAGTATTTTGATATAAAAAAAATCTTTATCGAACAAAAATAACATTTATTGTGTAACTGGGAGTCTCGTGAGTGCAAACATCCGAAGATCATCAACGGTAAGCGATTAATTTTATTGCTTTTCGTGACCATTCTACATTTACATTTAAGTCATTTAGCAGACGCTCTTATCCAGAGCGACATACAAATTGGAATGTTCATACATATTCATCCTGGTCCCCCCGTGGGGAATGAACCCACAACCCTGGCGTTGCAAGCGCCATGCTCTACCAACTGAGCCACACGGGACCAAATGGCTGCTAGGTGTTCTTACTGTTTTGTCTAGTGATCGATAAACTCACAAACGCTTGGATTGCTTTCGCTGTCAAGCATATATTCAGAATCTGACACGATAGGTGGATTAACAACAAGCTGTTTTGGTATATTTCACATGTGATTTCACGAAAATAAATATTAAATAAAATAATAATAATAATTTGGCGCACTGCTAAAGGAGCTTTTACAAGACCATGGCGCTTGCATATGGAGCAGCGAGAGGAACTGCCCCTCCCTACCTTCAGGCTATGCTCAAACCCTACATCCCAACATGAGCTCTCCGTTCTGCCACCTCTGGTCTCTTGGCCATCCCACCCCTACGGGAGATCAGCTCCCGCTCAGCCCAYTCAAAGCTCACTCCAATGGTGGAACCAACCTCCCCCTGATGCTAGGACAGCAGAGTCCTTCTAAAATGTCTGAAACCCTACATCTTCAAAGAGTATCTTAAATGAGACATCTGTCTTATTCCCCTTAGCAAAACAATTTATAAGAGCGTCGGCTAAATTACTAAAATGTAAAAATGTAAATTCAATATTGAAATGGAATTGACCCCWAGCCTGTAGGTCACTACTTGAAAAGACGCCCCACTTTGAAGGCAGATCTCATTCTAACTTCCTAATTTAGAAACATAGACAGTCAAAGAGAAAGTGTACAGCCAAGACACACCTGGCTCATATGCTGTTGGTKAAATGTAGTGGGATATTTCCCAGAGGTGAGTTGAAACGGGATCGAAAAGGATAATGGGAGTTGGACATTATACTGTGTTGACGCTCACAGTGAATCACTCYAAAAGCATTAACGATACAGATTCAGTGAATCAACACACCTGCTGTTTCCAGTATTTGTCCACAATAATTGAAGTCCTTCAGGTTGGTTTACTTTTCACTATCCAGCAAGCAAAATATCACGCACGTGTGTGCTTAGTGTTAGTGTGCAGAACTTGATGGCGCACAAACGCACACACACGGGCACACACGGGCACACACACACACTGGTGACGCTCGTTGAGTTTGGTACAGCTCTGGAGTTATCCTCTCCGGTGTTGGAGAAGGTTGCCCAGCAACAGTGAATTTGTTCTGGCATGGTTTCTGCCCTCACAGTTTGGGCTCCCAGCATCATCTATACATATCTATCCATATCCTCCTCTGATCTATCCATCCCTATCCTGTTCTGAACCACAACGGCTCAATAGAACACAGCAGGGGCATCGAGCAGCAGAGGAGGAACCAATGAATTCCAATAGGATCAATACAGTTAGTTSTGCAGTATCAATATGTTAGTTCTATGTCTAAAAACGGACCAGCTCCCTCACTGGATGTAGTTGTACTGACCTATTCTTATGTTCTGGCAACATGATCAAACTAACATAATGCACATTCTTCTATATCACGACCATACTGTTTCAGCTTAGGGAGTGTGGGGTTTTAACATATAGTAGTTTGCTGCATGCAAATAACATACTGTTTGTTTTGCGTGCTTCAGTTGTTGCCATATAGAGTAAATAAATGAAAAGGCACATGGTTGAAAAAAAACAGCCTTGAGCACTGAGGGAAGGAATTGTGGTGAGGGTATGAGAGGGAAGGAGGAGATGCTGTGAGTTTAGAAAAAAAAATAATCAAAAATGAAAATAGGTGGATTGGGAGAAAGAGAGAATGGAGGAACGGGAATGTGAGAGAGAAATTAAATGTGGGAGAGAAAGGAATGTGGGAGAGGAAGAGGAGGAMAAATAAAGGACAGAGAGTGGGTCAGAGAGAGTCAGAGTGAGGAAGAAAGYGGCAGAGAGAGAGAGRGTGAGTGAGTGAGAGAAAGAGAGAGAGAGTGAAAGACTCATTCAGCTCAAGGGTGAGAGATCCAGGCTGCTGAGATTATTTTATTAACGTAATCTGTCTGCCAGACTTGTCCTCAGATCCCCAAAGTCTCCTGTCTTCCAGGAAGAGAGAGAGAGAGAGAGAGAGAGAGAGAGAGAGAGAGAGAGAGAGAGAGAGAGCAAAGGAGAGAGAGACTGGGAGGGAAAGAGAGAAGGCAAACAGAGCCTTCTCTGAGGTCAAATGAAGGAAAGAACGAGTGAATGAGGGAAGGGGGTCACCTTGATGTGTCCGCTCTGACACAGTGACACTGCTGGAGAGACCCACTCATCACGCAGGTAATTAACCACAACAGAAGGGGCTCCACGGATGCTGCCAACACCCCCATCAACACCCACACAACTAGGCCACACACGACGTTAGGAGGGGTCTTGGTGGAGGGTGGAGAGTGGAGGGGGTGTCAAGGTACTTCTGTACATTTCTCTGCATGTTAAAGACGTTTTTTCTGTTTCATAATAGATAAAAATATACCACGGCAGGAGTGTCAAGGTCCGCAGCACTGCTGGTTTTCATCAGTCCTCTCCTCCTCGCTCAGGGACTGATCCAGTCCTGTGATTCAAAATAACTCAATTAGCTACCAGTGACAAATGAAAATCTGGGACTTGAAGGCTCATATTTGAAAACCCACCATAGTCATTTGAGAGTGAAACTGCTTATTCCATAGCCTTTCTGTGCTCCACACAAATGACAGATCCACCCCTCCTAACCGGTGGTCCTAATGCATCATCATTAATGCTGTGATCCTCGATCTGTGTCTCCGATTGTGGGAGCAAATGTCATCACTCCAGACTGGATCCTGCCCACTGGCGTTTCTACTACTACATCAACAATCTACTGTACTACACCATCATATTACAGACATATCAGTACTGTCCCTTATTCGGGTTAGGAAATGGAGAAAGAGAGAGATAGGATGAGGAAAAATGAAACTAAATATAGAGGGATAAAAAGAGAGAGAGAGAGGGAGGAGGTGTGAGGTGGGGTAGAGATAGAAATATAAGGCTTTAAAAGGAAATTGAGTCCATCAAGCATTTTTGTGCAACGAATCTCCCCTCAATCTAATGCACAGTCCAGGGTGGCAGGAATAGTGTCAGTGCAGCGTGCAAGAGGATCTCGTTTAATACCATTGAGATGATGGATACACAGAGGCAGGCGAAAAGGGGAAAAACTGTCTATTAAGCATTTCTGGGGCTGAAGAAATAGGAATTTCTAGTGTTGTAAATGAAGAGGTATGGAGAACAGTGGCTGTAGATTAGCTCAACATGCATAAGGATATGGTAATAACCACTGAGCTGATGAACACAGGAGTACTGGGGATGATTAATGTGCTAGATTTCTGCAAGGAACATCTAAATCACTATGAGGGACACCTTCAGCCTGCACACACACATGCATGGGAGGAGAACACACACACACACACACACACACATGCATACATGCACGCTTGCATATACACAAATATGCGCACACAGTCACACTCACGCACACACCAGTGCTGTAGTACTCGAGACCCCATATTGGTACATTTGTACTCTATCTCAGACAGTGAGGACTTTTTCCCGAGACCAGCAGAGAAAAAAAGTCATAATTATCAGCTTCCATTCAGTCAGCACATATAACCGCTTCGCCACAAATATATACACTCCTTTCTTGAAACATGAATATCTTGACAGCCTTCAAATCTATTATAGACATGTTTGCGCAGTGGCGAATTTATAGGCCTTCAGTGTGTGACAGGTTCGTGATTCTGAAAGGATCACTCATGTAGGAGAGTGCACTTTTTAAAACACGAAGGGCCAGTGGTGTAGTCGAGGGTATACGCAGGTATAAACCGTATACACTTTTTTTTGTCAGTGGGCATTGCTTGTACTCACTTCTTAATTCCTACGGATGTGTGTCAAAGTAGCGTAGTGGAGGTATAKGATTTATCAATGATGTATTACGGTAGAGAAATCATGCAAAAAGTAGCCTACACAATCGCAAAGCACGTGAAACATATTCACAGGCGTGCCACACACATAGTTTAGCTTCAGCGTAATATAATCTGCAGGGCAGCAAGAATGTGCAGCCCTCAACTGGTTTTGGCATGGAGCATCTCACAGAATAATAACATRGGTAGCTGCCAGGGTAGGAAAGACGTTTAAATGTATGATATCTACCAGTAAATGCTAACATAGGCAACAAAAAGTATGCAAACCAGGTATTGAAAAAGGTTAGTCCGAAGTGTTGGGGAYCGAGACCCTGACAGGCCCACACAATCAGATTGATGTGGTTTAAGCATCGTTGTGGACTTAAACCATCACATTTGAGTCTTTTTTCTATTAAAAAAATAATGGTTTTGAGAGTGAAAATGTGAAAACATTTCACACAAAGTGCATTTCCTTCACTGGGATGGCTAACAACAGCATGTGCTGTATCAGGTGTTATCAAAGAGGATGTTGTTGCTAATTTGTTAGCTTCTCCCTTTTCAAGAATAACTTTCAACAAGAAGCTACGTTTCAAATGATCATCATCATTTATTGCAGTGCAATACAAAAGACTGTTCCACTCACCAAAAGATAATCACTTGAAACGTTAGCAACTACACATCCTCTTTGGTAACACCTGCTGCAGCCGCTGTAAACTAGCCAACAGCAAAAGCTAGCTAGCTAGACCATGTGAAAACTCCTGCGCACTATTGCGCAGTGACCTGTTGACCTTCAAGGAGGCACAAGTTTCCAATACATTTTGGTAAAAACGGTCCCACTCATTAAGTACAAATGTGATTGGTTTATTCCACTGTCTCTCCAAAATGTTGCCCTAATACAGTTGAATGGCATATGCCTTTATCTAGCTTCTGATGGCCGAGCCAATGGTTGACTTAGCTAGCTAGATTTATCTTCACAGAGACCAGCAAAGAAAATCCAGATTATATATATTTTTCTCTTGTGTTAACCTTTCTAACAAAAACGGAAGAGATTACATCAGAACACCCCCTCCGGTCTTGGTCATGACTCGGACTCGATTTTCTCTGGTCTTGGACTTGAATCGGTCTCGCTTTAGGTGGTCTCGAACACAACACTGACACACACACACACACACACACACAATCATTAATCAACCTGATATATGTTACTGATATATTCTACTGTTGTGAGGCAGAACCTACTGTGTGTTGGCCCTGGTCTTGTCTCAGCAGGACTGTTGTGAGAACATTTAACATGGGGTTACTGGCGACTAGGGTCGTACGATACAGTGCAGGCCAATGGCACAGACAACCTACACTTAAAACAATCCCATTGCAATAGGAAAAACAAGTAATTTATTATCAGATTAGAGAGAGAGAGATGCTGTCTTGGATTATATGTCCCTCAGTGAGACAAATGAACAAATAAACACTAGTGCTGTGGCCTTGATCAATGTTTCAGTGTGTGACCTGCCTGGCCTCAGTGATCCTCCTCCATGTCTGTCCTGAGAGGCATGGATCTGAGAAAGTAGTTATAGCTCTGTTAGCTGATAACCATGCTGCTGCAGAGAATAATCTCCACTGAGCTATTGACACAGAGCTCTCTGTGGGGGGGCTGGGAGTGCTCTGGAMGACAGGAGGGGAGAGGAAAGAGTTGTGGAGGGGTGCGTGGGAGGACAGGAGGGGAGAGGAGAGTGGGAGGACAGGAGGGGGAACAGGGATGCAAGAAGGGGAGAGTGGAGGCAAGGAAGGGAGAGGAGGAGGCAAGGAAGGAGGTCCATAGGGGGTATTGAGGGTCTGGGATGACAAAAGACAGAAATCCTAGCAGGCACCCAGTTCCCAGAATGACCAATTTGAAGGTTTGTTAGTCTCAGGATAGAGATGGATTGTGGGAGGAGGAACAGTGGATCTGTTCAGTGACTGCAGTATCACAGCTACATTTACTTCAGAGGCATTTTGTAAGTGATAAAGATGGATGTAGAGAGAGAGAGAGAGAGAGAGAGAGAGAGAGAGAGAGAGAGAGAGAGAGAGAGAGAGAGAGAGAGAGAGGAGAGAGAGAGAGAGAGAGACGAGAGAGAGAGAGAGAGAGAGAGAGAGAGAGAGAGAGAGAGAGAGAGAGAGAGAGAGAGAGAGAGAGAGAGAGAGACGAGAGAGAGAGAGAGAGAGAGAGGAGGAGAGAGAGAGAGAGAGAGAGAGAGAGCGAGAGAGAGAGAGAGAGAGAGAGAGAGAGAGAGAGAGAGAGAGAGAGAGCATTTGTACCTGCACTGTGATTGTTTTGGGGAACAATACTTGATGCTTCTGCATGGAAATGTATGTTTCCTGTCTTCTCACTCTTCTTCTATGGCAGATTACCAACTGCTGTGTCTACAAAGAACTCCCTGACCAGTGTCTCGGGTTGCCATGGTGATATGACTGCTTGTGTTGAGTAGCTCTGAGACTGAGGGTGAGACATAATAACGGTTATTTGAGTGAGTGGGACGGTTCAATAACTAATTGTTACTTCTTTTATCCACCTTCCCTCCTGCAACTTTGATAAATTTTTTCTCCATCTTATCAGAAACAAAACTATCGAAAGACTTGTATGGCTGTCAGGTGTTTGTGTGGGAAAAAACTGGGAAAAGATTCTAACACACACACACAACACACCAACCCTTATTTGGGAATAATTTATCTGTATGCAATATTTATCTGATTGAGTCAATATACAGTATCTCCTTGCATTGCTACCCAGACTCCTTGCTCCGGCCAAACGCTATGCCACACCCACGGACGTTAGTTTCTTCGCCGCAATGAGTCTGGATCTGAGTACCTCCCCGACCCTTCATCGATGGGTTGGGCCAGAGCCAGAACAGACGTGGGTATAGCGGCGGTCTGAAAATTCTTTATTGGCTTTGATACTCTGATTAGTTAGAGACGATCCAATTGCGTATGACTTTGTTTGGTACAAAGCCCCTCATGCTCCTCGGCACCTCAAACGACTTCAATGATGCACTCAGACTAAACTATGTAGCGAACGGCAGAGCAGCATATTCATTTAGTGTGAGTCGTCTGGATATATACAGTATCTCCCACTGTGGCTGAATTCTGTCAAGCATGGCTCTGTTTTCCATACATCAGTAAACTTTTTATCTCAAATGCTCCTTATCCATGGAATACACYACACCGACAACTTTTTGTTACCTGATGCAACGAGAGATATTTTTTTAAGTATCACACWTCAATAACGTACATAGATGGTTGCCATTTTATGGGCTCTTAACCAACCGTGCTATTTTGTAAATTATTTRGCATTGTTTATAAGTTATTTTGTACATAATGTTGCTGCTACCGTCTCTTATGACCGAAAAGAGCTTCTGGACATCAGAACAGCGATTACTCACCTTGAACTGGACAAATCACTTTTCTTTAATGAGTCGGACGAGAGGGATTTACTCCAGACACCCGACAAGGCCCTCGTCCCCATCATTCGCAGGAGAAAGAGACGGAGATATCGCGGAAGGAGATCGSGGTGCCTGGCGACGAGTGGTTAATCTGCCTTTGCCATCGGTACTATTGGCAAACGTACAATAGCTGGATAATAAAGTGGACGAACTACAAGCACGTATATCCTACCAACGGGACATTAAAAACTGTAATATCTTGTGTTTCACCGAGTCGTGGCTGAACGACGACATGAATAACATACAGCTGGTGAGTTAAACACTGTATCGGCAGGATAGAACAGCAGCCTCTGGTAAGACAAGGGTTGCCGGTCTATGTATATGTTGTTACAACAGCTGGTGCACGATATCTAAGGAAGTCTCAATGTTTTGCTCGCCTGAGGTAGAGTATCTCATGATAAGCTGTAGACCACATTATCGACCAAGAGAGTTTTCATCTATATTCTTTGTAGTTGTCTATTTACCACCACAAACCGATGCTGGCACTAAGACCACACTCAATGAGCTGTATACGGCCATAAGCAAACAGGAAAACGCTCATCCAGAGGTGGCACTCCTAGTGGCCCGGGACTTTAATGCAGGGAAACTTAAATCTGGTTTACCTAATTTCTACCAGCATGTTAAATGTGCAACCAGAGGGAAAAAAACTCTAGACCACCTTTACTCCACACACAGAGACACGTACAAAACTTTCCCTTGCCCTCCATTTGACAAATCTGACCATAATTCTATCCTCCTGATTCCTGCTTACAAGCAAAAACTAAAGCAGGTAGCACCAGTGACTCGGTCCATAAAAAAGTGGTCAGATGAAGCAGATTCTAAGCTACAGGATTGTTTTGCTAGCACAGACTGGAATATGTTCTGGGATTCTTCCGATGGCATTGAGGAAGGAGTACACCACATCAGTCACTGACGTCGTCCACACAGTGACTGTACATACATACCCCAACCAGAAGCCATGGATTACAGGCAACATCCGCACTGAGCTATAAGGTAGAGCTGCCACTTTCAACGAGCAGGACCCGGAAGCTTATAAGAAATCCCGCTATGCCTCCCGACGAACCATCAAACAGGCAAAGTGTCAATACAGGACTAAGATCGAATCGTACTACAACGGCTCCGACGCTCGTCGGATGTGGCAGGGCTTCCAAACTATTACAGACTGCAAAGGGAAGCACAGCCGCGAGCTGCCCAGTGAAACAAGCCTACCAGACGAGCTAAATCACTTCTATGCTCGCTTCGAGGAAAGTAACACTGAAACATGCATGAGAGCATCAGCTGTCCCGGACGACTGTGTGATCACGCTCTCTGTACCCGATGTGAGTAAGACCGTTAAACAGGCAACATTCACAAGGCCGCAGGGACAGACGGATTACGTTACCACGTGTACTCCGAGCATGCACTGACCAACTGGCAAGTGTTTTCACTGACATGTTCAACGTCTCCTTGCTTGAGTCTGTAATATCAACATGTTTTAAGCAGACCACCATAGTGCCTGTGCCCAAGAACACTAAGGTAACCTACCTAAATGACTACGTCTGTAGCCATGAAGTGCTTTGAAAGGTTGGTCATAGCTCACATCAACACCATTATCCAAGAAACCCTAGACCCACTTGAATTTGCATACCGCCCCAACAGGTCCACAGATGATGCAATCTCTATTGCACTCCACACTTCCCTTTCACACCTGGACAAAAGGAACACATATGTGAGAATGCTATTCATTGACTACAGCTCAGCGTTCAACACCATAGTACCCTCAAAGCTCATCACCAAGCTAAGGACCGTGTGACTAAACACCTCTCTCTGCAACTGGATCCTGGACTTAACATTTAACATTTAAGTCATTTAGCAGACGCTCTTATCCAGAGCGACTTACAAATTGGAAAGTTCATACATATTCATCCTGGTCCCCCCGTGGGAATTGAACCCACAACCCTGGCGTTGCAAGCGCCATGCTCTACCAACTGAGCCACATGGGACTTCCTGACGGGCCACCCACAGGTAGTACAAACATATCTCCCATGCTGATCCTCAACACGGTGGCCCATCAGGGGTGCCTGCTCAGTACCCTCCTGTACTCCCTGTTCACTCATGACTGCATGCAGGGCACGACTCCAACACAATCATTAAGTTTGCCAATGACACAACAGTGTAGGCCTGATCACTGACAACGACGATATAGCCTATAGGGAGGAGGATAGAGAAGCTGGCCGTGTGGTGGCCAAGATAACAACCTCTCCCTCAATGTGATCAAGACAAAGGAGATGATTGTGGACAACAGGAAAAGGAGGACGAGACTCCCCCATTCTCAACGACGGGCTGTAGTGGAACAGGTTGAGAGCTTCAAGTTCCTTGGTGTCCACATCACCAACAAACTAACATGTCCAAGCACACCAAGACAGTCATGAAGAGGGCACAACAAAATCTATTTCCCTTAGGAGATTGAAAAGATTTGCATGGGTCTCAGATCCTCAAAAGGTTCTACAGCTGTACCATCGAGAGATCCTGACTGGTTGCATCACTGCCTGGTATGGCAACAGCTCAGCCTCCGACCGCAAGGCACTACAGAGGGTAGTGCGTACGGCCCAGTACATCACTGAGCCAAGCTTCCTGCCATCCAGGACCTCAATACCGGTGTGTCAGAGGAAGGCCCTAAAAATTGTCAAAGACTCCGGACACCCTAGTCATAGACTGTTCTCTCGCTACCGCATGGCAAGCGGTACTGGAGCACCAAGTCTAGGTCCAAGAGGCTTCTAAACAGCTTCTACTCCCAAGCCATAAGACGTCCTGAACATCTAATCAAATGGCTACCCAGACTATTTGCATTGACTCCCCCCTTTACGCTGCTGCTACCTCTGTTTATTTATCTATGCATAGTCACTTTAATACTCTACCAACATGTACATCTTACCTCAATTACCTCGACTAATCGGTGCCCCCACACATTTTGTATTTCTTTGTTGGTATTTATTATGCCAAAGCAGCAGCTACTCTTCCTGGGTCCAGCAAAATTAAGGCAGTTTATACAATTTTAAAAACATTACAATACTTTCACAGATTTTACCACTACCACATATCTACAGTACTAAATCCATGTGTATGCATAGTGTGTGTGTGTGTGTGTGTGTGTGTGTGTGTTGCGTGTGTGCGTGTGTGTGTGGTGTGTGTGTGTGTGTGTGTGTGTGTGTGTGTGTGTGTGTTGTGTGTGGTGTGTGTGTGTGTGTGTGTGTGTGTGTGTGTGTGTGTGTGTTGTGTGTGTGTGTGTGTGTGTGTGTGCGTGCGTGCGTGCGGTGTGTGTGTGCATGTGTCTGTGCCAATTGTTTGCTTCACAGTCCCCGCTGTTCCATAAGGAGTTTATTAATCTGTTTTTTAATCAAATTTTACTGCCGTGCGTCAGTTACTTGATGTGGAATAGAGTTCCATGTAGTCATGGCTCTATGCAGTACTGTGTGCCTCCCATAGTCTGTTCTGGACTTGGGGACTGTGAAGAGACCTCTTGTGGCATGTCTTGTGGTGTATGCATGGTGTACGAGCTGTGTGCCAGTAGTTTAGACAGACAGCTCGGGCCATTCAACATGTCAATACCGCTCATAAATAAAAGTAYTGATGAAGTCAATCTCTTCTCCACTTTCAGCCAGGAGAGATTGACATGCATATTATTAATATTAGCTCTCTGTGTACATCCAAGGGCTAGCCGTGCTGCCCTGTTCTGAGACAATTGCAATTTTCCTAAGTCCTTTTTTGTGGGACCTGACCACACGACTGAACAGCAGTCAATGTGCGACAAACTGAGGCCTGTAGGGCCTGCCTTGTTGATAGTGTTGTTAATAAGAAGGCAGAGCATCACTTTATTACAGACAGACTTCTCCCCATCTTAGCTACTACTGCATCAATATGTGTTGACCATGACAGTTTACAGTCTAGGGTTACTCCAAGCAGTTTAGTCATCTCAACGTGCTCAATTTCCACATGATTTATTACAAGATTTAGTTGAGGTTTAGGGTTTAGTGAATGTTTTGTTCCAAATACAATGCTTTTACTTTTAGTTTAGAGATGTTTTAGCACTAACTTCTTCCTTGCCACCCACTCCGAAACTAACTGCAGCTCTTTGTTGAGTGTTGCAGTTATTTCAGTCACTGTAGRAGCTGACGTGTATAGTGTTGAGTCATCAGCATACATAGGCACTCTGGCTTTACTCAAAGTCAGTGGCATGTCGTTAGTAAAAATTGAAAAAAGCAAGGGGCCTAAACAGCTACCCTGGGGAATTCTTGATTCTAACTGGATTATATTTGAGAGACTTCCATTAAAGAACACTGACTCTGTAACGGTACTCCCTGTATATAGCCTCGCTATTGTAATTTTACTGCTGCTCTTTAATTATGTGTTACTTTTATTTATTTTTTGTATTTTTCTTAAAACTGAATTGTTGGTTAACTTCTTATGGCTGCAGGGGCAGTATTGAGTAGCTTGGATGAAAGGTGCACAGAGGTGCCCAGAGTAAACGGCCTGCTCCTCAGTCATAGTTGCTAATATATGCATATTATTATTAGTATTGGATAGAAAACACTCTGAAGTTTCTAAAACGGTTTGAATTATGTCTGTGAGTATAACAGAACTCATATGGCAGGCAAAAACCTGAGAGAAAATCCAAACAGGAAGTGGAAAGGCTGGTGGATTTTCAACCAAGATCCCATTGAAATTACAGCGAGAAATGAATGGGTTTGCACTTCCTACGGCTTCCACTAGATGTCAACAGTCTGTAGAACTTTGTCTGATGACTCTACTGTGAAGGTGGGCCGAATGAGAGAAGAATTAGTCACCACTGCCATGAGGTGACCATTCTTTGACCATGCGCGTTCACATGAGAGTGAGCTCCGTTCCATCGCTCATCTGAAGTCAATGTAATTCTCCGGTTGGAACGTTATTCAAGATTTATGTTAACAACATTCTACAGATTGATTCAATACATCGTTTGACATGTTTCTACTGACTGTTACGGAACTTTTGGACATTTCGTCACGTTTTAGTGAACGCGCTTCGTGACTTTGGAATTGTTTACCAAACGCGCTAACCAAAGTAGCTAATTGGACATAAATAACGGGCATTATCGAACAAATAAAGCATTTATTGTGGACCTGGGATTCCTGGGAGTGCATTCTGATGAAGATCATCAAAGGTAAGGGAATATTTATCATGTAATTTCTGGTTTCTGTTGACTCCAACATGGCGGCTAATTTGACTATTGTTCTAAGTGCCGTCTCAGATTATCGCATGGTTTGCTTTTTCCGTAAGGTTTTTTTGAAATCTGACACAGCGGTTGCATTAAGGAGAGGTATATCTATAATTCCATGTGTATAACTTGTATTATCATCTACATTGATGATGAGTATTTCTGTTGAATGGATCACTGGATGTTTTTGGAACTAGTGAACGTAACACGCCAATGTAAACTCCGATTTTTTTATATAAATATGAACTTTATCAAACAAAACATACATGTATTGTGTAACAATCATCAAAGGTTAGTGATTAATTTTATCTCTATTTGTGCTTTTTGTGACTGCTATCTTTGGCTGGAAAAATGTCTGCTTTCGCTGAAAAGCATATTTGAAATCGGACACTTTGGTGGGATTAACAACAAGATTACCTTTAAAATGGTATGACACATGTATGTRTGAGGAATTTTAATTATGAGATTTCTGCTGTTTTGAATTTGGCGCCCTGTACTTTCACTGGCTGTTGTCATATCATCCCGTTAACAGGATTGCAGCCATAAAAAGTTAAGGGCTTGTAAGTAAGCATTTCACTGTAAGGTCTGTTGTATTCAGCGCATGTGACAAATAACATTGGATTTGATGATTTGAAGTGCATTGTTAAGCAAGGCCCTGACACTGTCATCCAGCCACAAATGTCTCTTTCCGGCAAAGCTAGCGTTCACAGTGAGATAATCCACTTCCTTATTTGTCTCAGCTCTGGCTACTGTACTCTCTTCCTCAGACAATTATGTGTTTAATGAAATATGAGTCGGAGGCGTTTCTCTTGTGCCAAATAACCTTTAAACAAGCACTTGTTTTGGTCTGTGTCGTTCCATGTCATTCCACATACTTCCACCGTTCTACGCCAGATAATCAGTACAGTACATTTATATTTTACATAACAACTAGGTGATGAAGTCTCACTATCTGCTAGTGTTATGAAGCCTCCATTTTGTGATGAGTCTACTTTGTGAGTCTACTTGTCTCCCTCATCAGATGTGTTCTGTCAAAATTCTGTATCTTGAAGAAATGTCAAATTATTTACAGATAAATTTTTACAGCTGAATATTGTACAGTTGAAGTCGGACGTTTACATACACTTAGGTTGGAATCATTAAAACAAATTTTACAACCACTCCACAAATTTCTTGTTAACAAAATATACTTTTGGCAAGTCAGTTAGGACATCTACTTTGTGCATGACACAAGTCATTTTTCCAACAATTTTTTACAGACAGATTAATTCACTTATAATTCACTGTATCACAATTCCAGTGGGTCAGAAGTTTACATACACTAAGTTGACTGTGTCTCTAAACAGCTTGGAAAATTCCAGAAAACGATGTCATGGCTTTCGAAGCTTCTGATAAGCTAATTGACATCGTTTGAGTCAATTGGAGGTGTACCTGTGGATGTATTTCAAGGCTTACCTTCAAACTCAGTGCCTCTTTGCTTGACATCATGGGAAAATCAAAAGAAATCAGCTAAGACCTCAGGAAAAAAACTCCACAAGTCTGGTTCATCCTTGGGAGCAATTTCCAAACACCTGAAGGTACCACGTTCATCTGTACAAACAATGGTACGCAAGTATAAACACCATGGGACCATGCAGCCGTCATACCGCTCAGGAAGGAGACGCGTGCCGTCTCCTAGAGATGAACGTCCTCTGGTGCAAAAAGTGCAAATCAATCCCAGAACAACAGCAAAGGACCTTGTGAAGATGCTGGAGGAAACAGGTACAAAAGTATCTATATCCACAGTAAAACGAGTTCTATATTGACATAACCTGAAAGGCCGCTCAGCAAGGAAGAAGCCACCGCTCCAAAACCGCCATAAAAAAGCCAGACTACATTTTGCAACTGCACATGGGAACAAAGATTGTACTTTTGGAGAAATGTCCTCTGGTCTGATGAAACAAAAATAGAACTGTTTGGCCATAATAATACCAAATACTAATTGAGTGTATGTAAACTTCTGACCCACTTGGGAATGTGATGAAAGAAATAAAAGCTGAAATAAATCACTGTCTACTATTATTCTGACATTTCACATTCTTAAAATGAAGTGGTGATCCTAACTGACCTAAYACGGGGAATATTTACTAGGATTAAATGTCAGGAGTAGTGAACAACTGAGTTTAAATGTATTTGGCTAAGGTGTATGTAAACTTCCGACTTCCGACTGTGTGTGTACACTGTGCAGTGGCAGGTTGTTTTCAGGTTGAACACTCTCAAGGGGAAAGCTGATATCTGTTGTGAGATGTGTTAATGTCCCATGAAATGACTCTGGTTCTGTCCTGATGAATGTCTCCTCTTTACAGGGATAGGTTTTTAAGGGTGGAGAAGGACACACTTAGTCGATGTATCTTTCCTTTAGTTGGAGACATCACAGCTGTTCTAGGTCCCTGCGCAGGGGAAAACACTGGTCACTCTCTGAAACACACTCCCGCAGTTAAATGAACCTCGCACTCATCGACATTACATTCAGCTTAAAGTAGTAGTAACTGACAGCGTTTTTTTTTAACTACGCAGATATGAAAACAAACAGACAGTCATAATATCAGTCAAAATGTAAAATTCCCAGTTTATGTTACAAAAAAAAACTTTATAAGAGGCTTTAAAAAATAGGTTGTACTTGACTCAAAATTCCATGACATTGAGTAAGGTATAATTCCCCAATAAATGTCTTGGTAGTCCGACAAATATTGTTTTCAAGTTTTAAATCACAGCTGGCCTGGTACATTGTTTGATTCCTCCAGCCATCCGTTTCAGTTGCAATGACTCGATATTTTGGTCAAAATGGAAGAATCTAACTAAGGCTGGGAATGTCAATACAATGAAACTAGCAACAATCACAAGTCAGTCATATRGTAGCTAATGGGCTAGCTTCTCTATCAATGTAGCTATTCATTAACCAAGCTACAAACACAGAGCCTAACGTTAGCTAGCTAAGCTATCTGCTGGGAGGATGTTARGTCAGTAGATGAGTGGTCAACTTTTTTCTGTGGCTACAGCTCGAGATGCAGGTGTCATTTGGTTTTGCCGGCAAGAAATGTGAATCACTTTGCTCAGACTGGTCTCACAGACTAGACGTAACATGTTTTATTTGCATACGCAGTAGGCCTACTGTAGCTATGATTAGCTATGGTCTGTGTAGAGTCCAGTCCTGGACAAGACGGATGTTTGTATTAGGTTTAATTTACTGCAGTGTCTATTAATTACCCAAACGCACGGCCGCTTTCCCACATTATATTGCTATAGAATTTTCACAACTGCCTTACTCTACGTCATTCCCAAACATTCCTATGAATGTATGAYAATGTGAAAATGACCATATCCAAGAGCTCACTTGTCAGAAACTGTACAAAATGTGTCATATTCTTCCTGGGGGTGTATATGAACATAATTTAATACGAGTTCATGTTCCTAAAACGTTTTCAGTTCCACTTTAACAGCTTTAGTTAGCGATTAATGATGCAATGTTAAGCCTCCTGCTTCTGGCTGTGAGTCTATGAATTGTAATGCATGCTTTTTAAGCTGTGGGATGGTATTGTATTGTGTAATTATGTTACCATCTAGTAAATGTCTTTATACAGTATATTCAAACACAGGACCACCTTTCAGTAGCTGTTGAAGGACTGTTTAGATTAAAATTGTCAAGGCAAATCACCTGTGAAGCTTTGTGCTCTTTTGAGACTCCCTTGTGACACAATACAAAACCGGATAAAGTTTGTTCCTCTACCACACAGGACAGACATGACAGGAACCTATGGCTTCTGAAACACAACCTCTGAGGAAACCAACTTCTGAGGACATTCACATCTCAACATACTGTACCACGGAAATGCCAGGAAACCAAATGACAGTTGCAACCGACTTCCCCGACACAAATGAAGAAATGTCTACACAGTCTTGCCAAACAGTGCAACAAAAGCTTTGCTGTGGGTGTGTGTCTGTCTGTGTGACAAACAGTCACAGGAAAAACTAGCTTTGTGTGTGCACCCACTCACAAACAGACACTGGTAAGAGCCTTACGTTCCAATGGCCTTAAAAAGCCTCCACATCTACATTAAAACCATTCTCATCAGCTGTGTTTGGGGAATATTAGAAATCCAATCTCACCCTGCAGCCCGGGTACCCAGACTACCCTGCTCAGTGTGTAAAAATATTGCTTGGCACGGGATGGTAAGATCTCACAGCAGAACCGTGTGTTCTTTGACCTGACTTAAAGCGGTTCTCTGTCGAGTTGCTGGCAATGATAGCAGCCATGTTGTACCTGGTCTGTTGTGTTGAGGAAAGCAGGTTTGTGGCCTTGATGAATGAAGTCATTAGGACGAGCCTTGAGGCTCCTGGTAGAGGCCGAAGTAACACACCCTACGCTACCTTGGTGGATCTGACTGTACACAMAAAAACTGGGTTGGGTACTCTGTCTTTCTCTTTCGGCGCTATTTTCTAATGCACACACACACACAGGCACGTGCGCGCATACACATGTTATAAGCCAGTCAGCTGGTGCCTACAGGGAGGAGCAGGGGAGAAAGGATCAGTATGAAAGAGAGTAGCATCTCTAATACACAAAAACAAAATATGCCATTATGAACAATTAGGGAAAAACAAAACAGTTTTGCTGCTCTACTTCAAAAGCCCCAGCCTCCAGATACTTGAAACTGACTCTGCTGCCTGGGGAGATAAGCTCCTCGAAATCTGGCTTTGCTACCAACCAAAAAGTTGAAGAAAAAAAAAACCCATAGAAATGTCGTTTTCTTTTGAAGGGAAATACGTGAKGAGTTTCTCAGCATGGTCTCTGTCTAGCAGCGACACAATGCACCCAGCGCTCAGTTCTAACTGCATGTAAACTATGACAGGAAGTAACCGTCAGCATTTTCAGCGACTATCTCTCTGCACCACATCTCTCAGCTTGGGACAGGGCACATTTTTAATACATCACTTTGGCAGCTCAAATTGCTTTAAAAAGATGGGGTTCACACTATCTATAACTGTCCCTCTTTATCACACACGGCACACACACACACACGCCCCTCACGCACACATGCACAGACACACACACAAATCTAAATATTGTCATTGCAGGGTGGAAAACAAAGAGCTGAGAAAAGGTATGAGTTTGTGGAATGTGTTTTAGGGCAGCCCTGTTATTCCCCACTGCTCTCTTGCTGTGGTTTAACCCTCCTACTATACCTGGGTTTCGCTATTCCCCCCCTTTCTGACCAAACCAGACCCCCCCCCCCCCCCATCTCAGTCTGTGTGGTAGTTTCAGACACCGACACTTGTCCTCTGGTACGAAGGCAGAAGCACGTACGTCCTGGAGACAGCCAGCGTAGACAGTCAAAGACATTATACAATCACTGACCATCACATCACAGTGCTGTAATACAATGACCAAAGGACATGCATAAAGCACACAGACAAAATTCACATTATCAGTGATGTCATTTGTAACGTTCTACTCTCTAGTACACATAACCCTTCTCAGGGACACACTCACACCGTGGCTCGGATAAGCTCAAAGGCTCTGTGGCTTTATGACTACTTGTGTTGCATGACAAAATGTTCTGGCTTACCAACCTGAGAGGCTTTTGTTTTCATAATGTAAAGTAGATACGTATTGTTCTGTTCTCATGGAGAGATGTGACTGGGGAATGACGGTATAAAATTGTGCCATACTACTATAGGCCTTCAGTTAATTCCGATAGGTTTCCTTTCTACATCAAGACCAGTTATTCATCCTGTCTATCTCTCTCGCTCTCTCCTGTCTATTCCTCTTAAGATAGRTAGGTTAGACAACCACATGTTAT
This sequence comes from Salvelinus sp. IW2-2015, assembly GCF_002910315.2. NCBI lineage: Eukaryota > Metazoa > Chordata > Actinopteri > Salmoniformes > Salmonidae > Salvelinus > Salvelinus sp. IW2-2015. The sequence continues at coordinate 2,491,240 of NC_036847.1, forward strand.
GGTCACAGTGAGTAAATGTTTTCCTCAATAAAGTAGCTATCAGCCAAGTCAGCGCTAAAAGACAAGTGCGAGCGTTAGTTCAAGAAGTCACTTACACATCAAGTTTGCATCGTTTGCAAGTAAGCATTCAGTACCTCTCTCCATCTATTAGTGTCGTGTAGGCCTACTTGACAAACATAGCATGAGATCCAATATTCATACTTGATCAAACATTGCCTCAATTTGGGGAATAGAAATTGCATAAGAAAGGGGGAAGGAGACAGAGACAGAAACAGAGAGAGAGAGAGAGAGAGAGAGAGAGAGAGAGAGAGAGAGAGAGAGAGAGAGGGAGAAGGGGGGGGTAGGGTAGACAAGGGTAGACACAGGAAAACCTGGCTCCCTGTAAAGGAAAGGCTGTGTAACCACTGCACAACAGCAGAACCTGAGACGGAGCTGCATTTCCTGACAAAATGTAAAAAAATATAAAACAATTAGAGTGTCATTTCCCCAAATTTGAAACCCTTATTCAAGGTTAAAGACCTCTCTGATGAGAGTAGGCTACCCGTCCGCTACCCGTCCTGTTGGGGGAGGACGCAGAGAGCTGTGGGTTGGCAGCGCACTACATTGCTGCCTGCCATAAGTTGAGGGACAGTGTCTGACAGACCAATCAACCTGCATATGTACTCTACTGTATGCCTATTGTTATTGTTGAATGTATGGTTATTTTGACCCTTGGTTATTGTTGTTACTGTTGTCACGTTGACCATTTTGATTCTCATTTTTATATTGTAAATATCCAAAATAAGCTTTGGCAATATGTACATTGTTGAGAGAGAGAGAGAGAGAGAGAGAAAGAGAGAGAGAGAGAGAGAGAGAGAGAGAGAGAGACAGAGACAGAGACAGAGACAGAGAGAGAAAACACAAACCGACAGGACACTAGAGGGATCATGTTGGACAGTATGACACCGAGTGAGCCATTCGTCTCTTTATTGATGATATGCTTGACTGCTCATCCACAGTGCACAAGCCAGGGTTAAAACACGCAATACTGAGTCTGCTCACTTTACAGTACGACAAAGAGGAAAGAGGGCCACTGGGGGTTTTCAGGGTACGGTACATAAATATGAGTGAGTTTATACATGCACATAGAGAGCCACTGAACAGTCCTCAGGTTATTTACAAGCTGGTGCCAGGGGGATTGGGGGGTAGAGGGGGACAAGGCAAAACACACAGTCTTAAAGGCTTTGCATGGTCAATCCGCAGACATCAGGGCTTTCATACTTCTTGTGTTTAGCGGAGCAGGGCAGAGCTGTTGTGAAGGAAGTTGTCAAGGAAGTGAGTTTGTATTTATACAGGACGTACCGCCCCCACCTACCGTCAACCAATCATGTCAATGTGGAGCTAGACGGAGCCCTCCGCATTGTTACAAAATTTGAGAGGCGCATGGCGATGTGGTACGAAGCTAGAATTGGCCTCTGCATGCCTCTGAAGGCTCCGCAATTGCGTCACACCCTCCATACGAAGCCTCCGACCACATTTTTGGATCAAGCTTAAATTAGCTTAGCCAGTACTTATATTGTGGCTATGGTTTCTATCACGTGACCAGAAGGGGCAGACAGGTGAGCGGTAGAAACAGGAAGTGGGAGTATATTCCTGGCCGCTGAGGGCAGAGTTGATAGAGAGGGAAGGGAAGGAGCAAGACCATACAGGAGCCAGGGACTAGCTATACATTGTCTGTAGAAACTGATTTAAGGCCAGTTTTGCGTTGTTTCCCCACATGGTGATTTGGGGAGGGGAAGCTGATCCTAGATCTGTGGTAAGTAATGTCCCGATCCTCTACAGTGGCTTCCTCTCTTCAGTTACCGGACAGGTCAAAACAACATTGGCAGGAACTCCACCCAGTCTACCGGTGGAAGAGGAACAAAATCCACCATATTGAATCGACCATCCAGTCAGATTACGTGATTTACAAAGGAGAGAGAGCAAAGAAAGAACGTCCTTTTTAAAACACGGGGACACAGCAAGGGAATGGGGTGTGTCTGGGGGGCGAGAAGGGGTGTGAGGAGTTGGGAGGCTGATTGTGGGAGCTTCAGGTGGCCAGCCACAAGCGTTCGTTCACATCTCTTAAGTTAAAATTGAGTTATTTTAGTTCATGACATACGATAGTATACACACTATACAATCACCACTGAGCTGCCACTGGGTCCACAGTGGTGGGGAGAGGGGGTATCTGCATGTGGGGTTCGATACGCTAACATTGAATATTGAAATAAAACACAGGAGCAACACACACACACACACACGCACGCACACAGACAGACAGACCGGCAGGGGTTAATGGTTCACAGTCACACAATGTACAAGGAACTTCACCTTTTAACAAAATCATACAGGATCCATCTAATAAATGCCTTCGGCTATAATTCGAAACATTAAATCAAAGAGTCTTCCGTTCTTCTTGAACTGCAGAGAACACTGAGAGAAATATAACGTCAACCATCACAGTGGTGGCGGAGTTGGTGTGAACAGGTGTGTATGTGTAATGTGTGTGTGAGAGAGAGAGAGAGAGAGAGAGAGAGAGAGAGAGAGAGAGAGAAGAGAGAGAGAGAGAGAGAGAGAGAGAAGAGAGAGAGAGAGAGAGTGTGAGAGAGATAGAGAGAGAGAGAGAGTGTGCAAATGAAAGAGAGAGCAAGTCTGTGTGTAAATGTGTGTCTGGTAGAGGAAAGGGTGAAGTGGCAGCAGAGGGGGGGAATCTTCCCTCCCTTCAAAGAAAATAAAAAGTGCAAAGGAAAAGTGAATTCAAGTAACGTGTGCTCTGTCCACAGGAGAGGGGTGAAAGGTGGGATGGAGGGTCCTGTGGCTTCAGCGGAGCCGCACTATTGGCTTTCCCTGTGCTCCGTCAGGCTGCAGGGCGTGTCTGTGGGTGTTTCCCCGCGGGCGGCTCTAGAGAGAAACTCCACCCACTTGGCCTGGACTTCTGTATCCTGGGCGCTGAACAGCAGAGCCTGCTGGGAGTGACTCAGCTGGAACGCGTGCTTAAGCTCAGACTTCTCTGTTGTCGACGGCGCTGCCACGCTCACCTCAAACCCCGGGAGGGGTATGGCCCGTGCCCCGCGAGAGTCCTGAAGAGACACAACAAACATGCCAATCAGAGTCAAGAGGAAGCATAGCAGTGCAGTTTTCCCCTCCTTTAATGCAGGGGGATGGATTTGATTTCATAAGCCACATGCGTACAGTGCATTCGGAAAGTATTCAGACGCCACGACTTTTCCCACATTTTGTGACGTTACAGCCTTTTTCTAAAATGTATTAAAATAAATATTTTCCTCATCAATCTACACACAATGACAAYGCGAAAAATATGTTTTGACATTTTTGCAAATGTATTAAAAATAACAKATTTAAATACCTTATTTTATTAAATATTCAGACCCTTTGCTATGAGACTCAAAATTGAGCTCAGGTGCACTTTTACAGCTTGATTATTGGAGTCCACCTGTGATAAATTCAATTGATTGGACATGATTTGTAAAGTCACACACCTGTCTATATAAGGTCCCACAGTTGACAGTGCATGTCAGAGCAAAAACCAAGCCATGAGGTCAAAGGAATTGTCCGTAGAGCWCCCAGACAGGATTGTGTCGAGGCACAGATCTGGGGAAGGGTACCAAAAAAATGTCTGCAGCAGTGAAGGTCCCCAAGAACAAAGTGGCCTCCATCATTCTTAAAGTTTATAACCACCAAGACTCTTCCTAGAGCTGGCTGCCCGGCCAGACTGAGCAATCAGGGGAGAAGGGCCTTGGTCAGGGAAGTGACCTACAACCCAATGCTCTGACGGAGCTCCAGAGTTCCTCTGTGGAGTTGGGAGAACCTTCCAGAAGGACAACCATCTCTGCAGCACTCCACCAATCAGGTCTTTATGTTAGAGTGGCCAGACGGAAGCAAAAGTAAAAGGCACATGACAGCCCGCTTGGTGTTTGCCAAAAGGCACCTAAAGGACTCTCAGACGATGAGAAACAAGATTCTCTGGTCTGATGAAACAATAAGATTGAACTCTTTGGCCTGAATGCCAAGCGTCTCATCTGGAGGAAACCTGGCACCATCCCTTCGTGAAGCATGGTAGTGGCAGCATCATGCTGTGGTAATGTTTTTCAGCAGCAGGGACTGGAAAACTAGTCAGGATCGAGGGAAAGATGAACGGAGCAATGTACAGAGAGATTCTTGATGAAGTAGTTTTTTGGGGTATCTGCACTTTACTTTACTATTTATAATTTTTACAACTTTTACTTCACTACATTCCTAAAGAAAATAATGTACTTTTTACTCCATACATTTTCCCTGACACTCAAAAGTACTGTTACATTTTCTTTGGTTAGCAGGACAGAAAAATWGTCTAATTCACACAAGATAACATCCCTGGTCATCCCTACTGCCTCTGATCTGGCGGACTCACTAAACACATGCTTTGTTTGTAAATGATCTCTGTGTTGGAGCATGCCCCTGGCTATCGATACATTTAAAAATGAAAGAAAATGATGCTGTCTGGTTTGCTTAATAGAAGGAATTTGAAAATATTTATACTTTTACTTTTGATACTTTCAGTATATTTCAGTAATTACATTTAATATGATACATAAGTATATTTAAAACAAAATACTTTTAGATTTTTACTCAAGTAGTATTTTACTGGGTGACTTTCGCTTTTACTTGAGTCATTTTCTTTGACAATTGCGTACTTTTGCCACAACTGAATATAGGTGTGCCAAGCTTGGAATGTCATACCTAAGAAGACTCGAGGCTGTAATCGCTGCCAAAGGTGCTTCAACAAAGTACTGAGTAAAGGGTCTGAATACTTATGTAAATGTGATATTTTATATATTTTTTTTATACATTTGCAAAAATTTCTAAAAACCTGTTTTTGCTTTGTCATTATGGGGTATTGTGTGCAGATTGATGATGGGGAAAAAAAATGTTAAATTAATTTTAGAATAAGGCTGTAACGTAACAAAATGTGGAAAAAGTCAAGGTGTACTGAATACAGTACTTTCCGAATGCACTGTAAGCTCCCTCCCCTCCCCCTTCCCCAGTTTCTATCGAATCATACAAAAACGCTCATCTAACAATCATTCATCTTAATCTTTTGCCAGGGGATGTCAGCTTTCTGCCTGCCTGGGATTGTCGCAGAGAAAGGATTTTGTTGGGATTTTGGTCTCTAAAATGGAATGGGCAGAGGCTACAGTGACTGGTTTTCAGTAGCTTTTGGGGCTTTTACCAAATTGTGCCGGTTCATTACGCTGAGCTTTTAACACAATGCACATTAGTGACATCTACTGGTCGGCAATGAAAAACACTGTTTTATGTTCAAACAGACGTTTTTTTTCTACAAAATTCATCAAATCTCTGTGACGTGGCAGTTAGTCGCAGATCTTAGTAGCCTACTAGCAGTTCCCATACAGGTTCGCAACCTTCAATCATGCTTTGATTTTTTTCTGTCAAAAACTGTACATCTAATGGCATTATTTAGGATGCTAAAGACAGAAGCTTATACTTCACTAAATAAAACGAATTGTTTACACAACAATGTGCTGAAAGTGTGGTTTCACATAAAACCATTTTCTAAATAATATGACTTCGCCGGGATTCGACCCCATTCCCTTTCATCTGAGTGTTCTCTATCTGCTGAGCTACCTTTTAGCTAATGTTGCATGAAAAAAATCGTAAGTAGTAAAACATTGTAAGTAGTAAAAAAGTAGGGTGTCAAGTAGAGGTCGGTGTTTGAAAGCAGCTTGGAATCGAAGAAAGCACCGGAACCYCAGCGAAATCATTGGGGTCTCGCATTTGGCAACACACAGTTTGAAAAACCACGTGATCAAACGAAGCTTCGTACGTCATTGATCATGTGATAATGTTACTTTGAAACGAGCATCGGTACATTGTTTCMGATCAGTAGTGCTTTGAAAACTGCATCGGAGCATTGGCGCGCCGGTATCAATCGTCCCATCGRTAGTTTTCAGCCCCGGTTATGTCTGCATACCTATACTATACAGGACAGTGGTGAAGCACCCTCAGAAGAGGGAAGAAGGTTTCCCCTGACAGTTATTATTCATTACATCAATGGTTAAAATCCCACCTAGCGAGTCCCCGCCACCTTTAAGAAGAGGCCCCAGAGTGCCACATCTGGTCACACAGTGAAATAGTAGAGTAATACCACCATGGTAATTACTGTGTAATAATTGAGTAAAAACACCATGATAATTACGGTGTAATAATAGAGTAATAACATCATGGTAATTACAGTGTAATAATAGAGTAATAACACAGTGGTAATAACAGAGTAATAGCACCATGGTAATTACTGTGTAATAATAGAGTAATAACATCATGGTAATTACAGTGTAATAATAGAGTAATAACGGTAATACAGTGTAATAACCGAGTAATACGGCTATGGTAATTACAGTGTAATAACAGAGTAATAACACCATGGTAATTACAGTTTATTAGAGTAATAACACCATGGTAATTACAGTGTAATTAGAGTAATACCACCATGGTAATTACAGTTTATTAGAGTAATAACACCATGGTAGTTACAGTTTATCAGAGTAAATAACACCATGACAATTACAGTTTATTAGAGTATAACACCATGGTATACAGTTTATCAGAGTAATAACACCATGGTAATTACAGTTTATTAGAGTAATAACACCATGAAATTACAGTGTAATAATAAGGTAATACCACCATGGAAACTAGAGTAATAACCATCGATGGTAATTTGTTTATTAGAGTAAAACACCATGGCAATTTAGCGTAATAACACCATTAATTACAGTTTATCAGAGTAATAACACCATGGTAATTACAGTTTATAGAGTAATAACACATGGTATTACAGTTTATCAAGTAAATAAACCATGGTAGTTACAGTTTATCAGAGTAATAACGCCATGGTAATTAGAGTTTATTAGAGTAATAAACACAATGGCAATTAGCGTAATAACACCATTGTATACAGTTTATTAGAGTAATAAGCCATGGTAATTACAGTTTATTAAGAGTAATAACACCATGGTAATTATAATGTAACAGAGTAATAACACATGGAGTTTACAGTTTATTAGAGTAATAACACCATGGTAATTAAATGTAACAGAGTAATAACACCATGGTATTACAGTTATTAGAGTAATGCCATGTAATTACAGTGTATAACAGAGTAACAACACCATTGTAATTACAGTGTATTAGAGAATAACACCATGACAATTACAGTGTAATAATAGAGTAATACCACCATGGTAGTTTATTAGAGCAATAACACCATGGCAATTAGCGTAATAGAGTAATAACACCATGGTAATTGGTTTATTAGATAATAACGCCATGTAATTACATTGTAATAAATAAGTAAAACACCATGGTAATTAGTTTATTAGAGTAATAACTCCATGGAATTACAGTGTAATAGAGTAATAACACCATGATAATTAGTTTAGTAGAGTAATGACACCATGGTA